>NC_092339.1:155015000-155307500 GCF_046630445.1 Rutidosis leptorrhynchoides
AAAGTATAGTAAAAGTATAAAACTATATACGTATAATACGTGTATAAATATATATAATATTAATTTAAATCGTTATATATATTTAATAAAATAAAATATAAATATCGTTATCTTTATCATACTAGTTAAGTAATGAGTTGTCAAAAGTGGTTCTAGATATTTATAAAAGATATATACGTTTTAATAATAAAGTTCTTTTTAAACTGAAAACGTTTTTTGTACTTTTGAAACTAAATCAAATAAATATGATAATTTTATTTTCCAAAACTAAATATATTTAAGAATCATTTTGTTAAAAGGTTAAAATAATGGAAATCGTTATATCATAAAACATTTTAGAAAAGTAGAATTATATATATTCATAATAGGTTTCAAGTTTTTAAATTACAGTCTGTTGGTGAAGCATGGGATAAAGTCCAAAGGTTAAATAAACGTATGAAATCATCTTAATGAAAAATGTCGAGTTACTTAACTTGTCGATATCCAACATCTAAGTTATTTACACTCCACGTTCTTATTTTCATATTAAATAAAATGAAAGTTAACATAGTTATCTTATCAAGGTCACGAGGAAAATATTATAAAACATGCCTTGGAAATTAAACAGGAATTTCCACTAACCCTTATCTAGTTCCCGTTAATTGACACATTTGTTCTTATTTATAAATCACTTTACCATTTTCCGAATGTTATCAAAAAGAATAGATTTCTTAAATCACAGTGGACCTCATAACATAGGCCCGTAATCATATCATAATGTATCTGATAATTCAATCATTTGATATTATCTCTTAATTCTGTCAATAAATATATCGAAACAAATACGTTCATGTAAAGTATCATATATCTAATACTTTGTTAATGTTTTCAGTTAATATTATATATTATATATACATATCTATATACACATAATTGTTCGTGAATCGTCGAACACGGTCAAAGGATAATTGATTACATGAATGTAGTTCCAAACTTTTTGAGATTCAACATTACAAATTCTACTTATCGTGTCGGAAACATATAAAGGTTAAGTTTAAATTTGGTCGGAAATTTTCGGGTCGTCACAAAAGCCAACTGCAAGAACTATTAGAACGTGGTTTCATTCGACCAAGCACATCACCATGGGGAGCTCCTGTTTTGTTTGTCAAGAAGAAGGATGGTACATTTAGGTTGTGTATTGACTACAGAGAGCTGAACAAACTTACCATCAAAAACCGTTATCCACTGCCGAGAATTGACGACTTATTTGATCAACTACAAGGCTCCTCGGTTTATTCGAAGATTGATTTACGTTCTGGATATCATAAAATGCGGGTGAAAGAAGATGATATTCCAAAGACTGCTTTCCGAACACGTTACGGTCATTACGAGTTTATGGTCATGCCGTTTAGTTTAACTAATGCACCAGCTGTGTTCATGAACCTTATGAACCGAGTGTGTGGACCATACCTTGACAAGTTTGTCATTGTTTTCATTGATGACATACTTATTTACTCAAAGGATGACCAAGAACACGGTGAACATTTGAGAAAGGTGTTAGAAGTATTGAGGAAGGAAGAATTGTACGCTAAGTTTTCAAAGTGTGCATTTTGGTTGGAAAAAGTTCAATTCCTCGGTCACATAGTGAACAAAGAAGGTATTAAGGTGGATCCGGCAAAGATAGAAACTGTTGAAAAGTGGGAAACCCTGAAAACTCCGAAACACATACGCCAGTTTTTAGGACTAGCTGGTTACTACAGAAGGTTCATCCAAGACTTTTCCAGAATAGCAAAACCCTTGACTGCATTAACGCATAAAGGGAAGAAATTTGAATGGAAGGATGAACAAGAGAAAGCGTTTCAGTTATTGAAGAAAAAGTTAACTACGGCACCTATATTGTCATTACCTGAAGGGAATGATGATTTTGTGATATATTGTGACGCCTAAAAGCAAGGTCTCGGTTGTGTATTAATGCAACGAACGAAAGTAATTGCTTATGCGTCTAGACAATTGAAGATTCACGAACAAAATTATACGACGCATGATTTGGAATTAGGCGCGGTTGTTTTTGCATTAAAGACTTAGAGGCACTACTTATATGGGGTCAAAAGTATTATATATACCGACCACAAAAGTCTTCAACACATATTTAATCAGAAACAACTGAATATGAGGCAGCGTAGGTGGATTGAATTGTTGAATGATTACGACTTTGAGATTCGTTACCACCCGGGGAAGGCAAATGTGGTAGCCGACGCCTTGAGTAGGAAGGACAGAGAACCCATTCGAGTAAAATCTATGAATATAATGATTCACAATAACCTTACTACTCAAATAAAGGAGGCGCAACAAGGAGTTTTAAAAGAGGGAAATTTAAAGGATGAAATACCCAAAGGATCGGAGAAGCATCTTAATATTCAAGAAGACGGAACCCGGTATAGGGCTGAAAGGATTTGGGTACCAAAATTTGGAGATATGAGAGAAATGGTACTTAGAGAAGCTCATAAAACCAGATACTCAATACATCCTGAAACGGGGAAGATGTACAAGGATCTTAAGAAACATTTTTGGTGGCCAGGTATGAAAGCCGATATTGCTAAATGCGTAGGAGAATGTTTGACGTGTTCTAAGGTCAAAGCTGAACATCAAAAACCATCAGGTCTACTACAACAACCTGAAATCCCGGAATGGAAATGGGAAAACATTACCATGGATTTCATTACTAAATTGCCAAGGACTGCAAGTGGTTATGATACTATTTGGGTAATAGTTGATCGTCTCACCAAGTCAGCACACTTTCTGCCAATAAGAGAAGATGACAAGATGGAGAAGTTAGCACGATTGTATTTGAAGGAAGTCGTCTCCAGACATGGAATACCAATCTCTATTATCTCTGATAGGGATGGCAGATTTATTTCAAGATTCTGGCAGACATTACAGCAAGCATTAGGAACTCGTCTAGACATGAGTACTGCCTATCATCCACAAACTGATGGGCAGAGTGAAAGGACGATACAAACGCTTGAAGACATGCTACGAGCATGTGTTATTGATTTCGGAGACAGTATGGATCGACACCTAACGTTAGCAGAATTTTCCTACAACAACAGCTATCATTCAAGCATTGAGATGGCGCCGTTTGAAGCACTTTATGGTAGAAAGTGCAGGTCTCTAATTTGTTGGAGTGAAGTGAGGGATAGACAGATTACGGGTCCGGAGATAATACAAGAAACTACCGAGAAGATCATCCAAATTCAACAACGGTTGAAAACCGCCCAAAGTTGACAAAAGTGCTACGCCGACATTAAAAGAAAAGACATAGAATTTGAGATTGGAGAAATGGTCATGCTTAAGGTTGCACCTTGGAAAGGTGTTGTTCGATTTGGTAAACGGGGGAAATTAAATCCAAGGTATATTGGACCATTCAATATTATTGATCGTGTCGGACCAGTAGCTTACCGACTTGAGTTACCTCAACAACTTGCGAATGTACATAACACTTTCCAAGTCTCGAATTTGAAGAAATGTTTTGCTAAAGAAGATCTCACTATTCCGTTGGACGAAATCCAAATCAATGAAAAACTTCAATTCATTGAAGAACCCGTCGAAATAATGGATCGTGAGGTTAAGAGACTTAAACAAAACAAGATACCGATTGTTAAGGTTCGATGGAATGCTCGTAGAGGACCCGAGTTCACCTGGGAGCATGAAGATCAGATGAAGAAGAAATACCCGCATCTATTTCCAGAAGATTCGTCAACACTTTCAACAGCTTAAAATTTCGGGACGAAATTTATTTAACGGGTAGGTACAGTAGTGACCCAAACTTTTCCATATTTTTATATATTAAATGAAATTGATATTTACATGATTAAATGTTTCCAACATGTTAAGCAATTAAACTTGTTAAGACTTGATTAATTGAAATAGGTTTCATATAGACAATTGACCACCCAAGTTGACCGGCGATTCACGAACGTTAAAACTTGTAAAAACTATATGATGACATATATATGGATATATATATATAGTTAAAATGATATTATGATAAGTAAACATATCATTAAGTATATTAACAATGAACTACATATGTAAAAACAAGACTACTAACTTAATGATTTTGAAACGAGACATATATGTAACGATTATCGTTGTAACGACATTTAATGTATATATATCATATTAAGATATATTAATACATCATGATATCATGATAATGTAATAATTTAACATCTCATTTGATTTAATAAATAATGGGTTAACAACATTTAACAAGATCGTTAACCTAAAGGTTTCAAAACAACACTTACATGTAACGACTAACGATGACTTAACGACTCAGTTAAAATGTATATACATGTAGTGTTTTAATATGTATTCATACAATTTTGAAAGATTTCAAGACACTTATCAAAATACTTCTACTTAACAAAAATGCTTACAATTACATCCTCGTTCAGTTTCTTCAAAAATTCTACTCGTATGCACCCGTATTCGTACTCGTACAATACACAGCTTTTAGATGTATGTACTATTGGTATATACACTCCAATGATCAGCTCTTATCAGCCCATGTGAGTCACCTAACACATGTAGGAACCATCATTTGGCAACTAGCATGAAATATCTCATAAAATTACAAAAATATGAGTAATCATTCATGACTTATTTACATGAAAACAAAATTACATGTCCTTTATATCTAATCCATACACCAACGACTAAAAACACCTACAAACACTTTCATTCTTCAATTTTATTCATCTAATTGATCTCTCTCAAGTTCTATCTTCAAGTTCTAAGTGTTCTTCATAAATTCTACAAGTTCTAGTTTCATAAAATCAAGAATACTTCCAAGTTTGCTAGCTTACTTCAAATCTTGTAGAGTGATCATCCAAACTCAAGAAATCTTTCTTATTTACAGTAAGATATCTTTCTAATACAAGGTAATACTCATATTTAAACTTTGATTCAATTCTATAACTATAACAATCTTATTTCGAGTGAAAATCTTACTTGAACTGTTTTCGTGTCATGATTCTGCTTCAAGAACTTTCAAGCCATCCAAAGATCCTTTGAATCCAGATCCATTTTTCTCAATTCCAGTAGCTTTATCCAGAAAACTTGAGGTAGTAATGATGTTCATAACATCATTCGATTCATACATATAAAGCTATCTTATTCGAAGGTTTAAACTTGTAATCACTAGAACATAGTTTAGTTAATTCTAAACTTGTTCGCAAACAAAAGTTAATCCTTCTAACTTAACTTTTAAAATCAACTAAACACATGTTCTATATCTATATGATATGCTAACTTAATGATTTAAAACCTGGAAACACGAAGAACACCGTAAAACCGGACATACGCCGTCGTAGTAACACCGCGGGCTGTTTTGGGTTAGTTAATTAAAAACTATGATAAACTTTGATTTAAAAGTTGTTCTTCTGGGAAAATGATTTTTCTTGTGAACATGAAACTATATCCAAAAATCCTGGTTAAACTCAAAGTGGAAGTATGTTTTCTAAAATGGTCATCTAGACGTCGTTCTTTCGACTGAAATGACTACCTTTACAAAAATGACTTGTAACTTATATTTCTGACTATAAACCTATACTTTTTCTGTTTAGATTCATAAAATAGAGTTCAATATGAAACCATAGCAATTTGATTCACTCAAAACGGATTTAAAATGAAGAAGTTATGGGTAAAACAAGATTGGATAATTTTTCTTGTTGTAGCAACGTGAAAATTGGTAACAAATCTATATTAATCATATCCTAGCTAACTTATATTGTATTATACATGTATTCTAATATATTATGTAATCTTGGGATACCATAGACACTTATGCAAATGTTTTGACATATCATATCGACCCATGTGTATATATTATTTGAAACAACCATAGACACTCTATATGCAGTAATGTGGGAGTTAGCTATACAGGGTTGAGGTTGATTCCAAAAATATATATACTTTGAGTTGTGATCTAGCCTGAGACATGTATACACTGGGTCGTGGATTGATTCAAGATAATATATATCAATTTTTTTCTGTACATCTAACGTTGGACAACTAGTTGTAGGTTACTAACGAGGACAGCTGACTTAATAAACTTAAAACATCAAAATGTATTAAAAGTGTTGTAAATATATTTTGAATATACTTTGATATATATGTACATATTTGTTATAGGTTCGTGAATCGACCAGTGGCCAAGTCTTACTTCCCGACGAAGTAAAAATCTGTGAAAGTGAGTTATAGTCCCACTTTTAAAATCTAATATTTTTGGGATGAGAATACGTGCAGGTTTTATAAATGATTTACAAAATAGACACAAGTACGTGAAACTACATTCTATGGTTGAATTATCGAAATCAAATATGCCCCTTTTTATTAAGTCTGGTAATCTAAGAATTAGGGAACAGACACCCTAATTGACGCGAATCCTAAAGATAGATCTATTGGGCCTAACAAACCCCATCCAAAGTACCGGATGCTTTAGTACTTCGAAATTTATATCATATCCGAAGGGTGTCCCGGAATTATGGGGATATTCTTGTATATGCATCTTGTTAATGTCGGTTACCAGGTGTTCACCATATGAATGATTTTTATCTCTATGTATGGGATGTGTATTGAAATATGAAATCTTGTGGTCTATTGTTACGATTTGATATATATAGGTTAAACCTATAACTCACCAACATTTTTGTTGACTTTTAAAGTATGTTTATTCTCAGGTGAATGCTAAGAGCTTCCGCTGTTGCATACTAAAATAAGGACAAGATTTGTAGTCCATGTTTGTATGATATTGTGTAAAAACTGCATTCAAGAAACATATATCGATGTAATATATTTCTATTGTAAACCATTATGTAATGGTCGTGTGTAAACAGTATATTTTAGATTATCATTATTTGATAATCTACGTAATATTTTTTTAAAACCTTTATTGATAAAATAAAGGTTATGGTTGTTTTAAAAATGAATGCAGTCTTTGAAAAACGTCTCATATAGAGGTCAAAACCTCGCAACAAAATCAATTAATATGGAACGTTTATAATCAATATGAACGGGACATTTCAATTTTGGCCTAACTATGTTAATCATGCCACCTATAATCACCCTCATTATTCGGCTCTTGAACCTAGTTGTTTCTCCGAAGTGCATAAACATTCCGAGTGATGTGATGCCATGTCCGGGGAATTCAATGCTCTCATTGGTAATCGTATGTGCAATATAGTTCTAAAAAAGGATCAAATCTTGTTTGAAAAATATGGTTTTTTCATCTCAACGCCCTCCAGATGGTTCTATTCACAAAAACAAAGCTCGTCTTGTTACTAAATGGTTTGTTCAATGACATGAGTGTAATAATACTAAAATATTGAGTCTCGTCACCAAACAGGTCGCCATCCGCGTTCTTATGTGTCTAGAGCTATCTAAAGGATGGCCTATGCGGTAACATGATGTCAATAATGCGTTTTTGAATGGTACGCTTCATGAAGAAGTATATATGACTCATCAACTAGTTTTATTCACACCGATTACCCAGACCATGTATGTAAGCTTTGGAAAGTCATCACAATCGTACCATCCATGCTGTACATAAATCCACGTCAGACTCAACATCTGCTGCAAACATCAAGCATCACAATTACTTAGCTTACTGTAATTCCAAGTAAATTATAATGTAATCACTTGTGTATTAGTCAGTTGTAAAGTTTGTTAGAGTTAGTTAGTTGTTAAGAGTAGTTACTAGCTTGCTCAGTGTATATATACAGGATGTAGTTGTACTTTGTTAATTCAAGTAATGAAAACACATTTTCTCCATTAATCTTCATCTTCTTCATTTCTTAATAGGGTATCAGATGATCACAATCGATCCTACAACCACCAAACAAAATCAAGCACACAAGGTGTTTGATAAAATTCCGCAACCAAGTTCAATCAAATTACATCATATTCCATTTATTTCACAGTAAAAAAACTAAATCACATAAATCAAATTCATCAATTTCAAGTTCAACCACTCAATTTCTGCAAAATATAGCACCGACAATTGAATAAACTCTCAAAACAAATGACATCAACTCGATCAATCATCCTCTTTATCTACATCAAAACGATCACCCAGGGCTCATCCTAATTTCAAAGAAATTAACAGGATCAAAAAACTACAGTAGTTGGAAGAGATCAATGATAATTGCTCTCAATGCCAAAAATAAACTCAAGATCTTAACAAAAGAGTATGTAGAACCAGATTCAAACTCAGCTCTTCGAGCTCTATGGGAAAGCAACAATGATATGATTATATCATGGATTCTCAACACTGTTAAAGCAATATCTTAAGCTTTGTGAACTCTGCACACAGTTTATGGCATGAACTAAAGGAACATTATGCAGAAATTGATGCCACATAATCTATCAATTAGCACTTGATATTTCTCAGCTGAAACAACAAAATTGTTCTATTGAAGTTTATCATCACAAGCTTAAAGGCCTTTGGGATGAAACAGATGCATTGGAAGCTCCCTATATGTGCATCTACACATGCACCTATGAAAATGGCAGACTAAATGGAGAACGTTAACAAAGGAAACGACTCATCACTTTTCTCATGGGATTAGATGAAAGTTATTCTAACATTAGAGGATAAATTCTTCTAATGCAACCCCTACCAAGCACTGCTAAGTCATAATATATATATATATATATATATGGAATGATCAAGTAAGAGGAGAAACAACGTGAAGGCATTTCACTAAACAAGAAACACCTGCCATCATGTCCATAACCAATTATGGATCCAAACAGCAACCAACTAATACCTATCCAAGGTTCACTAAAACACCAACTACTGGTACAACTGAGTGAAGGTCCAACTTCAAACCAGGAGTTAAATGTACCACATGCTTCAAAGAAGGCCATACAAAAGAAGAATGCTACAAGAACATTGGCTATCCACCAGGATACCCTCTATATGGCAAATTTCCTCAAAAATTTAATTCAACCAAGCCTAAAACTATTAACAATGTCTTTGTTGACAGTGCAGCAACATAACACACATTTCAAAAGGTTCAAGATCAAAGTGGAGCTTCCAGCAGTGATGTCATGGCTGCAAGGATGGACCATCTGTAGAATCAACTCAACCAAATGATGCTAATGATACAATAGCAGCAACTTGAATAGCCACAAGAGTGTATAATTCCTTTCCTTGCATCTATTTTATCAAATCTTGAAAATGTTTGGGTTATAGACAGTGGGGCCACAGATCACATTTCCATCTCACTCACATAAATTCATAACATTCAACATCACACGACTCCTATACTTTCAATCTTCCCAATAAATACACAACTCAAATGTCCATTACTGGTTCTGTACAACTCACACTAACTCTAATCCTTCACAATGTTTTTTACATCCCAACAGTCACTTACAATCTCCTATCCATAAGTAACATAACCAAAGGAACAAATCTCAATGTGAATTTCAATCACTTTGAATGCATTTTTCAGGACAACAATAAGAAAGTTTCCCATGGGACTCTATGTGATGGCCTCTACATCATCCACCCTGCTACACACTCAAAGATCCACATTAATTTCACCACCTCAACAACTGTAAACAAAGCTCTTTTATGGCATATTAGATTAGGTCATTGTTCATATCATATTCTTTCCAAAATAAAGCCTTTAGGTCTTGAAACTTGTAAATTTGATTCCTCTTGTACAGTTTGTCCAGTTGCCAAGTAACACTCTTTACCTTTTCCATATAGTGTTTCACATGCTACTTCTATCTTTGAATTAGTTCATGCAAATGTATGAGGTCCTTATAAACATGCCACAATCAATAAATGTATATATTTTCTCACACTTGTTAATGACTACTCTAGAGCCACCAGGACTTACCTTTTACCCTCTAAACAACATGTCACAACCACAATTAAAAACTATAATACATACATTCAAAATCGTTTCAACACAGCAATCAAAACACTAAGATCTGACAATGAATCAGAGTTTATCAACTCCTCACTCCAAACATACCTTGATCAAATGAGCATCATTCACCAAACCTCTTGCCTATATACCCCACAACAGAATGACAGAGTTAAAGGAAGACACGGGACCATCCTTGAAATGGCAAGATCTATTCAAATTCAAGCTAACTTTCCCATCCACTTATGAGGTTACAACATACTTGCTGTCACCTACATCAAAAACAGACTACCCTATAGAATTCTCAATAATCAAAGTCCCTATGAACTCCTCCATAATACCCCACCTGATCTGACACACCTAAGATCATTAGGCTATTTAGCCTTTACTCATCAACATACTCCTGACAAATTTGCCCCAAGAGGCATACCATGCATATTTGTTGGATACCCTGCACATCAAAAAGGATACCTCTTATATGACAAAACCACACAAAGAGTAATTACAACCAGAAATGTAATTTTTCATGAACATATCTACCCTTCTAAAACCACTGAAACCACACCTACAGACTTCAATAATGACTTCCAACCAATCTACTTTCCTACACCATCAACTCACCACACACCACCTTCAAAATCAATTAAACCATCAAATAACAATACAAACACAATCATTCCACCTACATCATTCTCTCAACCAACACCATCCATCACCTACCAAAACAGAAGATCCACCAGACCAAAAACAATCCCCACCAAAGTACAAGACTATCATCATTATCTGCATACACACTCTGTTGCAATAATGGTAACACTCAGAATTTTTTAGCCATAGCAGTCCAAAAGGGTACCACAAGGCTATCCAAAACCTACATCCCCTAATCAAGTATGCAAGTTCAAGAAATCATTATATGGCTTGAAACAGGCCAATAGGCAGTGGTTCACCAAGTTGTCTACTTTTCTTGAATATTTGGGGTTCAAACAAAGTTATGCAGATACTTCATTATTTACCCTCCACCAAAAACAGGACACCATTCAACTCCTAATCTATGTAGATGACATCATCATCATAGGAAACAATCCCACCCTTCTCACCACCATTAAACAACAACTTCACCACAAGTTCAGCATCAAAGATTTGGGTCCCCTTCATTACTATCTAGGCATAGAATTTCTCAGAAATTCTACTGGTTTATCAATTAGCCAAAGAAAATATTCCCTGGAACTTTTAGAACATGCAGGTCTTACACATGAGAAACCATCTAATACTCCAATGGATCCTCAACAAAACTTACACAATGATGACTTCACACCACTACCAGATTCATCTTTATATAGAACATTGGTGGGAAAACTCATTTATCTCAATATCACAAGACCTGACCTTTCATTTGATGCACAGGTTTTGAGTCAATACACCCAAAACCCATCCACATTCTACATGAAAGCATTACCAAAGGTGCTTAGATACATCAAATTGTGCCATGTTCAAGGTTTATTCCTCCCTTCATCAAATAATCTGACACTAACAGCCTTCTGTGGCAGTGATTGGGCTAATTACAAAACATTCAGAAGATCAGTTTCAGGATTTTGCATCTTTTTGGGTCAAAGCTTGATATCCTGGCAGTCCAAGAAACAATTTTTGGTTTCAAGATCCTCAACAGAAGCATAATACAGATCCAACCCTAAAGGGGTGGTTGAGTGGTTGGGTGCTTGGGAATCTCTAAAGGGGACTCAGGTCTAATCCTCACCAACCTCACTTTGGGGCATTGCCTTTAAAAAAGAAAGCAGAATACAGATCTCTGGCAGATTGTACTTGTGAAATAACATTGTTAAAATGCTTACTCAATGACTTCAATGTCCAAAGCTCAAATCCAACACCAATATTCTGTGACAATGAGTCTACCATTGCTTTAGCATCAAACCCTGTTCAACATGCCAGGACCAAGCACATAGAGATAGATTGTCACTTTGTGAGGGACAAGATTAAAAATGGCGAAATATGTCCTACATTTGTTCCATCTAAGGCACAAGCTGCAGTCTTACTACCAAAGGCTCTTCCCAATGCCTTATTCCACAATTGCATATCCAAATTGGGAATGTGTGATCCTACACATTGCCAATTTGTGGAGGGGGTAAAGGTGTATTAATCACACCTTCATCATCTACACAGGCTCAAGATAACATCTCAGGTTAAATTGGAGCTCAAGGTCATCACAATCATACCATCCATGTTGTACATATGTCCACGTCAGACTCAACATCTGCTGCTTACATCAAGCATCACAATTACTTAGCTTACTATAATTTCATGTAAATTATAATTTAATCACGTGTGTATTAGTCAGTTATAAAGTTTTTTGAGTTAGCTAGTTGTTAAGAGTAGTTACTAGCTTGGTCATTGTATATATACAGGATGTAGTTGTACTTTGTTATTTCAAGTAATGAAAACACATTTTCTCCATTAATCTTCATCTTCTTCATTTCACAATAGTTTATATGTTCTATTGGGGGCACATGCATTTATGTTCTTCTTTATGTAGATTATCTTCTCATCACTGGGGACAGTACAATGGCTATTGATTAGTCTGTTTGTCAGCTCAATGCTCGATTTGATCTCAAAGATCTTTGAAGTCTCCATCATATTTTAGGTGTCCATGTTATACCTACAACGAATGGAATCTTCCTGTCTCAACATGCTCACATTCGAGATATTTTAGAATATCAAACTCATGACATGACAGGTTCCAAAAAGGTTACCACACCTTTGTCTAACACTATTCCACTGGCTCCCAACGAATCCACCAATGCTGTGGATGCCTTTATTTTTTTTGCTAGACGATCGGTCAAATCCAGTATCTATGATGCGCCCGGAGATTTTGATGCTACAAATAAGTTATCTCGGCTCATGTATCACCCTTCTGAGTCTAATTAGTAGTCTTTAAAGCGCCTTGAGTGCTTTTAGTGATTTAGACTAAGGTGGTCACTCTGCTGAATTTGGCTACCCCATTACAAGTTATGTTCTATATTAACATCATCTCGTAAAAATCGGTTCGACAAAAATTGTGTCCCGTTCGGCGGCATATTAACGGATAACTATTATCCTTCACGATCAATTAGTAATTCTAATATTATTATTTTTTTTTTTGCCAAAATAACGAAAACTTTTTATAACAACAGGAACATTTTCGAAAAGAAAACGAAATCAACAAGAAGAACAATAGAGGATCCTAATGAGGCTCGTGCCTAGAAAGTGGTAACCTAATGAACTATCTATACCGAGCCTCACCAAACCAAAAACAATCAATCATAACACAACCAAAATTGAAAGCATACATGAAATCATACAGATATAACGAGATACAAAATCCAAAGAACGCTACGAAACATGAAACCGAAATAAAGGAACTCAAATGTCCTTAATGAACACGCCGAACTTCACCCTTTCTGCACCTTGAACCACTTTTTCCATACCAATTAAATGTCTAGCTGTTGTACACATGTTAGGAGTCTTTATTATTTTAACTCTTGTAGGTGTATACAAACATATGTAATTTATTCTCACTATTATGGTTTACTGTATGTTCTTCTATCTCTGTGCATACTCTTATAGTTCAAAGGGCATAGGGCACTCTAGTTGGCAACTAAGGGCAGTACTAGTATTTTAACACTGATAGCACGTGCTACTGGTGAAATAAGTCATATGGTAGGAAAAAATTGAGCTTTTTACTAATCACGCCATTGGATAGTCTAAAGTTTTTTGATTTTAAAAATGATGCATTGCACGGTGGGTAAAATAATCGTGTAAAATTATATATATATATATATATATATATATATATATATATATATATATATATATATATATATATATATATATATATATATATATATATATATATATATATATATATATATATATATATATATATATATATATATATATATATGAGAGAGATCAAGGGATAAGCATCTTATTGGAGATAAGAGGGATAAGTAAATTTAGTTTTAAAATTCCATCAAATTTAGTCCGATTAAGGGTTTGAAATTCCGGTTTTACACTTTCTAGGGTTAGTATTTATTGTTTAGATTATAAAAATAGTTTTTTTTAAACAAAAAATTCACATCTAAGTTATCATACATGATGTAGGATAACCAAATATGAGGTATATGTCTTATTTTTGTCCGACTTATAGTTTAGGGTTTAGGGTTTAGGGTTTAGGGTTTAGGGTTTAGGGTTCAGGGTTTAGTGTTTTTGATTTAGTCCATAACCCAAAACCCATAACCCTAAACAATTCGTGTTGAACGCTAAATTTAAACCCTAAATCTAAATCTTGAACACTATTACTAAACTCTAAACGGTGCTTTTCATTATTAGTTAGTCATTTTTACTAGTTTTGATTATCATACATAGGATGTATGATAACCTGCTGCAATTTTTATTATTATGTTTATATTCAAAATAATAAATATTAACCTCAGAAATTAAAAAATATAAACTCTAAAATCTAAACTCTAATTTTAATGTTTTAAAAAAACAAATTTACATATCCTCTTATCCTCAAAAAGTTACTTAGCGTTGTATCTTCTCCATATATAATTTCATAGTTTTTATGCATTTATATGTAACAAATTACATGCAAATGTTAATTAATGTTCATATCATTAATAAACAGATGTTCATTAACACAATTTACATGTTAAGTTGTTAATTATATAAAGTGTTTACATGTTACACAAACAAATATGCACATGTGAACAGAAAACTATATATTTGATTATATAGGTAAAATATAAGTTTCTTCAAACTATTTTATGTTCATTCTTACTCTCCATTAACATTTATGGGTGATTCAATCTATTCACATGTGAAAATCTCTGTAAATTAAAAGTTCTCGCAGTTCTTGCACTTTTGTGGTTCTCGTTTGAACTTTTGACTATATATATATATATATATATATATATATATATATATATATATATATATATATATATATATATATATATGTTTGTGTGTGTATGTATATATGCATATATACATACATATATACATATACATACATACATACATACATACATACATACATACATACATACATACATACATACATACATACATACATACATACATACATACATACATATATATATATATATATATATATATATATATATATATATATATATATATATATATATATATATATATTTGTCTATGTGTGGTTTATAATCTTAATCTATGTATGTATGGTTTTATAGCTACCGAAGAAACAACGACTCGCAAAAAGCGTAAAACTTGGATGAGCCAAGAAAAAGCGTGGTTGGCTCAATGTTGAATCTTCGTCCCAGAATTTTCGAAAAGGGAATTCGCAAAAAAAATAAAATAAAAAAAATCGATGTGGGGCACAATTTACGAAAAGTTTGAAAAATAACATACGTGGATGGCATCGAGGTGATGACCAGTTGTCGTCAAAGTGGAGAAACATCAACAAGGCTTTTAGTGATTTCAACACCGCTTGAAACAAAGTCTAACGCAATTGGCCGGAGAAGCAGGGCAAACGTTTTCGATATCTAGGATAGATCTCATCAAACTTATCGCAATAATATTGGTGGGAAAAAGTTTAATATGATGGATGATTGGTATGTCTTAAAAGACAAATCAAAGTGGTACATTTTAGGCTCGAGTGGTGTTCATGTTGGTTTAAATGAGGACGATGAGGGGTTTTCTGTTTCCCTTTCCCAAAATGATTTATTTAAAGAGGATTCGTTTGAGAGGCCAATGGGCCGAGACAAGGCAAGAAAGAAGGCTCGATCCTCACATTCTACTGATTCTATGTCAAATCGTTCAACTCGTTCATCAAAAGAAGAGGAGGCTTTGGAAGCTATTTCGAAGTATGAAATGGAAAGAACAAAAGGTTTTGAAATTTTAAAAAGCACAAGAACTTCCGAACTGCTTTTGCAGGTGCTAGCATTTTGAATGTCAATACTCAAGGTATCGAGAACCCTGATCACAAAGATTATCTTGAAAAACTTCATTAAATGTAACTTGATAATTTGAAACATTTACTCGAAAAACCACCACAATTCGATGATTTGAAGGCTTTGAGTTGTTAATAATTGTATTTTATCTATACTTTTTTATTTTTTCCTTTTAACATTTTAGTAGTTTGTAATCTTTATTTTTATTTTTATGAATATTATGTTATTAGTTTTAATTATATAATGTTGATTGAAGAATATTCAAATGAATCCAACTTTTAAGTTGAGATTAAGGGGCTTATTTTTAGCCTTAGATCTCATCAATGGCCAAGATTGAAACACAAAATATTGAAGGAAGCGTATTTTCGTCCATTCAGTCACAAATATATGATACACAAAACTCACATTTATGGTTTCATTTAGTCACAGATCGTTCAATACACATTCTAGGGTTTCTCCCTTCACCTTCGTTCTTCACCTTATAACCTTTGATTCTCCGACGATCAAACAATCATCAACTACAATCAATGTTAATCGATCAACATATAACAATCCATGGCAATCTCAAACGATTTTCCGGTCACGAAAGCAGCTGCGATGGTACCTTTGGCTAAAAAAAATCTGGTGAAAAACATCTTCCGGCCAAAGCTGCTGGTAATTTTGACGTGTTTTATTGTTGATTGTTTATATTCGATCAAGTGTGTTTGTATACAGTTATTGTTTTTTATAGGGTTTCGTGATATAGATGTTTTTCGTAATTTTTTATATAATCACATGTGATTTGTTGTCTGGTATATGTGTTTGGCTTATCTAATCATATGTTTTTTGTTCTGGTTTTGTATGTGTTTTATGAGTATTTGCATTTGTTGTATAATTACATGTGATTGTCGTCTGTTCGTATATAATATTTGTTACATGTGTTTTGGCTTCTCTAGTCACATTTTTTGTTGTGATTGATCAATGTGGAGTTTTTATACATATTTGTTTGCTAAAAAAATCAGAATATATTTTAAGTATAGATTTTGTCATTTTGTCTTTCAGTCAGTTGTGATTATACAATGACATTACTTGAGAGTCACATTTAGATGCTTTAACAAATTCCATCACCTGTAATTTATTGATTTAATGTTAGTGATTTACTTTTGTAAAATACATATTTACAATTAACAGAATAATGATGTTAAACCAAAGCTTAAACGGAAGGCTATTGTTAACAATGATGATGTGA
Organism: Rutidosis leptorrhynchoides; assembly: GCF_046630445.1. Taxonomy (NCBI): domain Eukaryota; kingdom Viridiplantae; phylum Streptophyta; class Magnoliopsida; order Asterales; family Asteraceae; genus Rutidosis; species Rutidosis leptorrhynchoides. The sequence continues at coordinate 155,032,136 of NC_092339.1, forward strand.
AACCCAAACTTAAACGGAAGGCTGCTATTTAGAAAGATGATAGTTCTTAGGACCACACCTAAGCAGTTTGAAAGTGTATGACAACAAGAAATTCCAAAAAAAATTGAAGTTGGATATGTTTCAAAGGAATATTGAAGTTCTTTTTAAATCTTACCCTAAGCTTGTCTCCTTCCGCAAAGTTAATCTTGTATGTTATTTTTGTTTACATATTTATGTCTTTTTTTTATAATATCATAATCAATTATTTATTTTCTGAAAATTTCATTGTTTTTAAATTTTTCGCAACAAGTTTTTTTGCTCCACATGCAGACAAAATCATTTCTTTATCCCGATGTTTAATTTGAGAGTTCTCAATTTGCATATAATTGATAACTCTGCAATAGTTACAAACTATCAATCAAAATACGCGAAAGTTTGCAACTTTGTGGTTAGTTTTCATTTTAGAATGTTACTTATTGTATATTAAATGAGTTTTCCATCGATTGTTGCCCCCATAATATCATTAATTATACGTATTAGCACTTTATACTTCAGTAACAACAACATGATGCATAACAACCAATCATATGTGATTATACCATTCTATTAAATGTTTATATTTCATTAGAATTTTCAATCACATGTGATTATATCAGTCAATCACATGTGATTACATCATTCAATCATATGTGATTCTGAAAACCAATCTCATGTTTATTTTTCTGATTTGTTTTTTCAGCAATATGTCTTTGCTGAGCATCTCAAACTCCATAAGCATCCTTTGGCAAACCTGATTGAAAAGCTAAGGCTAGTTCAAATGAAGATGCCATGAAGAACAAGAGATGATGTTGTAGATTGCGGTGTTTTTGCCATATGCCACATGGACAGTATAAAGCCACAATCGAGGGTGATTGGGCGGAGGAATTGGCGGCTGAATCTTCTGAACAAAAAAATCAACTTCGAAAGTTGAGAGTTCGGTATGCATCCAAGATTTTAGCCCGTACTCTAAACAAACATTCCGAGAAGATGTTACGAAATACAACAGTATTCAACAAATATCATGGGAAAGAAAGACTATAGGAAGGTTGTCGTTTCTGTACAAAAAATCAAGAGAAGCCCATGTTGAAAAATCAAAAGAGTTCTTAGCACAAGAAAATTAAAGTGGTTTAACATTTATGTAATGATTTAACATGGTTGATGTAATGGTGTAACATTTATGTATGTTTTAATGGTATAACATGGTTGATGTAATGGTTTAATATTTATGTATGTTTTAATGGTTTAACATGGTTGATGTAATGGTTTAACATTTTTGTATGTTTTTTTTTATCTACTATGGTTGATGTTTGATTAAACTTATTAAACAACTACTTGTTATTTTACATACCAATCACTTGTTATTCTGCTTTGCCAATCACTTGTGATTCTGCTTTTGCCAATCACTTGTGATTCTGCTTTTTCCCAACTACTTGTGAATCCGCTTTGCCAATCACTTGTGATTCTGCCTTTTCAATCACTTATGATTCTGCCTTTTCCAATCACCTGTGATTCTGCTATGCCAATCACTTGTGATTGTATAATCTAATCACATGTGATTATAAATAACTATAACTTTATGATTATATAACAAGGAAATCATTTGATTCTATCAAGCAATCAAATATGATTCATAAGCCAGGACACGGGATATAAGCATTAATAACAATGATGATTCTAACAAAATGCTTCTACATGTCATTGGTTTTATCTAATCCCATGTGATTGAATTATTGCAACAACTCTTTCTCATATTGTATGAAAACAATGACGGAGCCAGGATTTAACATTAAGGGTGGTACTATGGACTTAAAGTAACGTTAAGAGTGGCCAATTGAGAAAGGCAAGTTAATTTTAACTTTAAGGGTGCCACTACCGACTTAAAGTAATATAGGTCAATTGAGGAAAGCTTATTAATTTTGATGGACCTAGTATTAATACAAAAAATTTTATATATAATAATGGGATTATTATATTTGTTGGGGGTGGCATTGCCACCTTCGGATAACCTATTGGCTCCGCCTATATATGAAAATAACAAAAATTTAAAATGGAAGACAAACATTTAATAGGAACATCAGAATCCACAATTGTATGAAAATAAAAAAATCTATCACTAATTCCGTAGTAACATCAGATTTCAGTAGTATTATATTGTTGTTTTGCCTTTTGTTTTTGTCACAAGTCCTTGAATTGTGATCTGTATCTCCACATTTACCGCCAGCAATCTTTCTCTTTTTGCTTTCCTTTATTCCCTTCTCTTTCCCACTCATCAGACGCTTATCATTTGCACAACCTTTGTAATTCCCATCGGGTGAGTTTTGTATTTCTACTATACCAGACTTTGAAACACCAATCATTTTTCCTATGACATCATCTTTCTTCTTGACTGTAAAAAAAATACAATCACATGTGATTTGAATGTTCACTGAAAATAGCTTTAACAAATTTAGATACTAAGACACAATCACACAGTCACATACTAAAGATGGCCAATACTATTAACTTTGGAATTATAACACCATTTTTTACACATTACTCAGCATGCGAAAAAGGCTCAGGTCTGATAGTATGTTTGTTCTGACATCTAAGATGGTTAATCAGTTATATTTTCCTTGTATGAAGTTCCTATGTTACAAGCCAGCTAGTAGACAGTTAAAGGAGGCCAATACTGTTAACTTTAGACTTAAAACCTTTTGTGACCGCTTTATATGTAAGTATCATTCTTTCAATTTTTACTACTCAATGATATACTGCAAGAAATAGTTTTACTTGAGAGAAATAATCCTTCTTTTTTCACTTATGCATCATCCTTTAATCAGTGCATTGCCAATCAATTGTCCATCTTGCCATATGATAGTTCAAATCACATGTGATTGTCTTTTAACATCAATGACATATACATATAGGGCACTATATGTTATTGCTTGCTAAACTAATCATACAGTCACATACTAAGAGCAAACAATCACAGTAAAGTGTTTTATCAAATGCAATCACATGTGATTGAAAAGGAAAAAATTGACATACCTTCAACAGTTCTGTTTTCACTAATTTCTTCATCACTTATATCGTATTCTGGTTCCATTCCTTTAAATGAAGGTGAAGATGAATTGATGGAATAATGAATTCGCTTGAGTGAACGATTATTAAGCAATTCAGAGTGAAACAAGGTTAGTGAATCGTATATAACGAATCGGATTGAACGGATGCTTATGAAATCGACGCCGGAGAAACCTAAATCATCGTCAATTTCCAGCTGAAGTCGGACTGATTTTTAGGGTTTCTGTATTTTGAATGGAGACGGTTTTGCAGTTTTTGTTTGTAGGATGATGTCTAATAAAATGGAAAAAGACCAAACTACCCTCCCTTCTTTATTTTGTGTTTTAATCTGGTTCATTGATGATAAATGATCCAAATGCTGAAAATGATCTCTTGGATTTCAAGCATTTCTTTGTTTTCTTTGAATTACATCTCAATGTTAATTTTATATAAATATAATGTAAAAATAAAATAAAAAATATGTGAACCGTAGAAATATTTACACACAAATTTAATATGGAGAATTATTGAAAGTTAAATAGGGATCTTGTTATGAAAAAAATCACTTTTTGACATAAAAAGGGGATATGTATTTGACTGTGTGTGTTAAAAGTGAGGGTTAAAACTAGTGTTAGATGATTATGACATGATGGTTGGGTGATTGCATTCATACAGTTAGGGATGGCAACGGGCGAGAAAAAACCTGTTATCCGCGGGTATTAAATCTGCGACGGGAGGGTAACATCATAAATTCTTACCCGCGGGCACGGGTACGGGTAAAAAATTGTACCCGCTAACGGGTCGCAGGCGGGTCGTGGGTATATACTACCCGTCATGGGTAAAACCCTATCCACAAATCCGTGCACTTTTTTTAATTTACCCGCGAGTTTATTCATATAATTATTAATTTTAGAAGTGATTTTAGCTATAATATAATAGATATATTAGATATATAATATAAGTAAAAAAATTAATTTTTAAGTCATTTTATATGTAGCTTGTACATATATAGTTTATAATTAAATCTATAGCTTTTTAAATTTTTTTTACTATGTTGTTTATTTTTATTACCCGCGGGTTACCCGCGGGTCACGGGTATTCGCGTGTCACGAGCCTGAGCGAAATATTTTTACCCGCGGGCGGATAACGGGTTTCAGCGTGAAAAAAAACCCGTGGACGGGTTGCGGGTATATAAAATCCGCGCCCATTACCCGCGGGCCCATTTTCATAGATAAAATGTTAGGTTTTGGTCAACAGATTTCGACATTTAATAAAAGGGTTGGATGTTGGAAATAGAAAATGAGGTGTACAAGTAATATACTACTAATATTAATATTAACGAGGATAGAAAACCTGCGGTCCGCTGCGGGGTGGTTTTGATCGATTAACTAAACGTTTAAAAAAAGGTTAACGGTCACTTGCTGAGTGATTTTGGTTGGTTAATTAAACGTTTAAAAAGTAGTTCATGATCGGTTCATAAGTGAAAAAAAAGTCGAAACCCAAAACCATTTATCACTTCACAAATATGAAATAATTCACTTAAACCACACCATTACACAATCATCATCTTTTGTTCTTTTACTAACCCACTTTATTATTTTTAACTTATGTTGATCCAAATACAGGAAACGTAAATTGAAATCTTCTACGGGCCAAACTAATTTGAGATAATTGGGCTTTTTTGTAAGACTATCAAGCAATAGAGTTAAAAGAGTCCAAACACTAACCAAACACTTATATGAATTGGTTAAAAATTATAAAAAAAAAAAACAGTAATAAACTTGACAAAACGATACGGAGTATAAACTAATACCAAACATTATTTTCCTACTCCTAAAAAACCTAGATCTAAAAACTTCTCCCTCCCTCACAGATACGGTATCACCATTTCACCCACCGCCACCTCCCGTTGCTTATCGCCTTTAAGCTTCTTCTTTTCCTTTTTCTGAAAACCACTGCAGTTTTCACCGCCATCCGCCGATGCTTTACGCCCTTCACCTTCTTTTTTCTGATTTTGGTATAATTTTATCTTTAACCGCCGACGGGCTGGTCGTTGTAGACGGTGGTTTATAAACCCGCAGTGGTTTACGATGGGGTGGTGGTTGGCGGTGATTATACATACGAAAGTCTCCGATGGTGGTTTTCGTTGGTGGTTTGCTAGTGGCTAAGGGTGGGTTTTGATTTCGTTCGAATTGAGTCCCACCCTTTTCACATCTTTGGTTTTTTCCACTTTTATGTTAGATCTGTTTTTTTTTATTTTATGAAATCGCTACTTGAATTGATGGCCGAGGTTTGAACATGGAGAGGTGGCTGGTGGTGGCGGCCGTAAGTGGTTGACGGTGGTGGCTAGTAGTGGGTGGTGGTGGTTGTTGGAGGTGGATGGTGGTGGTGGTTGTTGGAGAGTGAATTGAGTTTAAATGGTGAAGTGGTGGTGATGGTGGCAGAAGTTGATTGGGGTATGAAAAAAAAAAAAAAAAAAAGTAACGGTAGCTTTTGCTACAGTATAACAGTAAAAAAAGGCTGACGTGGCGGGTGAGGGGTGGATAAAATTTGTGGGGCCCATTACGTAAGTTAGCATGTTGTGTAATATTAGATATTAGATTGATATAAATTACTTCATTTGTTTCGTAAAAAAGTGTACATTAACAAATATTGTCCAATTTAAAATATTTTGTTAAAATATGTATTTCATTGATCATTTAATATGTTATCCGAATTAATTATCTTCTTTAAATATAAGGGAGATGAAAAAAATTTAACAAATGTTTTACTGACTTTTATATATAAAAAAGGATAAATTTGGAATTTCAATGATTTTTGTAATGTTTTTTTAAATAAAAGACACTTATTTTAGAGTATATATATATATATATATATATATATAGAAGGACGGACTTTTTTTTTTGTAGAAGTGAGTAATATATTCTATTATTAAGAACTAACATTAATTAAGGTAGCTAATTAGCGCAATCAGTGTTATCTGAAAGGCTTTCTGATGTTATGTGTTCCACATATTGCCTTATAGATACACGTTTTTCCTTTTATCACAAATCACATCACATCACATTAAACCTTATAATAAGAAAATCAAAGAAAATGAGTACTCAATTTAGTTATTGTAATTATCAACCCATTATAAATTATAAACAATTAAACTATCCAAAAAGGAGGTCTAATTCAAACATGTTACTCCTGTTTCACAAAAAGTGTCTTCCAATATAAAAAATTCAATTTAAGATATGTGGTTAAAATATTCATTTTATCCTTCATTTAATATGTTATCAAAATTAATTATTTTCTTTAACAAAGTAAGTGAGAGAAAAAATTATGAATAAATGTTTTGCTAACTTTCATATAAAAAGGTAGAATTAAAGTTTCCATTACTTTTTAGTTTTTAATGTTATTTTTAGTAAGGGACATTTGGAACAGATATAAATAGTAACGCGAACTCTTTTTATGGAATAGAGGGAGCACATGACGATAGTTCATGGTGTTAAAAAAACATTTAACAGAAATATTGATAAACTGATGGAATTTTCTTATTTAAATTACGCGAGAAGAATTAGTATTTTAGTATGATATATGTGATTTAATTGGATTATTTTTTTACTGTTTTCAACCTTTCTTTAACCAACACTTACTTATACTTATGCGACCTAATAAAACAACATGAAAACATAACATAACGACATTAAAAAAAAGTAGGACTTTTTTGCGTTTCAAGAGATTTCAATGAGAGTAGTTCTGGATGCGGGATCAAGGATGTCGTCGAAAAATATTGATCTAAGTGAGATACAACATATTTCAATAGGATCCTAAGTTCTTACCAGAATTCTTTTACTTCTCCAAGTGAGATCCAATAGATCCCAATGAGATCAGAATTAATTTATTTTGGCCCTTTTTGACTCGTATGATGTTGAGGTACCAAAACACACCCAATAAACACTAAATCGTGCGGGATTTAGCTATACAGCACAACAAGCATTCCCAAACATGTAACTATACACATCAATATCCTTTAGAGGAGGTTTCCTCCTCGGCACGCAGTTGGGGGCGGGTATAACTGTGTAGGAGATGAACGCGTAGGTGGTTAAGTCCCCTAGGTAATCCTAACAGCTGTTCAAAAAAAATATATATATATACACGAGGTTTAATTACCCGTCCATGACTCGGGATTTAAACATGATACCAATTACAAATAAAACCTCAAAACTTGAATCACTACCATCACAAACCAGAGACTTTCATATAACAAAAAATGTAATTCAATCAAAGGAATTAGCGCACAGCTCTTAAAAGTTCATGTCATAACATGAAATCACTAATTATTAAGCACACTAAATTGCATAATACCACACCTAGCATTAAATTTCATGGTTAACATCCTAAAAACATTCAGGTATTTATTTATTGATGAATAAGAAATTTGTAAAATCTGGGCAGAAAAGGGACAGATGTACCGCAATTGTGTCTGACAGCTTGTTATTTATGAGGGACTTGTGTGCAAAAATGATAAAAACGGGTTTAAACCCCCCAAAACTGGTCTGGAACCTCATTTGGTTCTTCTTTTCATTTCCAGAGAGTTCTCTTAACTTAGAGAGAGATTGGTGTAGAGAGAAAGTCTCGATTGAAGGAGACAGTGTCCATATCAATCCATTTTGTGTATTATCTTGTTGTCTTAGCTGTTAGAATTTGTTTTGTGTCTAAGTTAAACCCTAAATTCGAAATTTAATTCCTTATTCTTGTAACATTCTGAAATTGGGTCTAGTGGATTTGACATTTTTGTCTTTATGTGATATTATTTGTAATTTTGATAATTATATGCTTATAATTAATTGATTATTTGGTTAAGATCAGTTTTTAACAAGGGTTACAGAACATGTTTGTTTGTATAATTTAAACTCTATTAGGGTTGCCTAGCGAAGTACGCAAGTTATTTAAAAATAGTTATATACATATGTGATATACGGTATGAGTTTATAACCCTTATATAAAACTTGTGTCTAGATATTTCTACACTCTTCCCAAATTAAAAATATCACCTCCCTTTTTTTGATATTGTGAAACCCTAGCTTGGATCTAAGTGTGAAAATGGATTAAATGAAAATTGAATAAGATTTGTTGCATATCTATAGCTTGTACTCAGGTTTGTGCATAAATTTAATGGTTTGATCTTTGAAGTATTTAGAGTTTTGTGATTTGAAATATAAAATGAAAATTGATTCTTGAATCTTTATAATAGATGTTAGTTGAGCTTGTTAGATGCTCAATATATGTGGTATGTATGTTATATATGTTTCGTGAACCTTCAATCGACCAAAAACGGCTTGAAATCATCGATTTTGGGTTAAAACCCATCCCAACAGCGTCCTGGTACTGATGAATATCATCCGTACGGATACAGCATGCATCCGTACGGATACAGGATGCATCCGTACGGATAAGGATCCATCCGTATGGATACAGGTGCATTCGTAGGGATACGGGTGCATCCTTACGGATCCGGTCAGTCAGCTTTTTGTGAAATTTGTATTTGGTCTTAACTTTCAAACCTTAACTCCGTTTTATATGAATATACTATCGTTGGAATTGTAACTAATAATACTTTTCAATGGTGAACTTTTAAGATGCTATATCAAACTGTATTTGGGACGGAAAAAGAGGTTTTAGCGTATATGTCTCATTTTGCACGCACTTATATGACGTTATTGAACGAAATTATGCTGTAGACTTATTTAATGATGAATATATGATGATACGACTTGGTTTAAAGATATTATTGAGTGTATATATATATGTATATATATATATGTATATATATATAGTGGTAGATCTAGAGGGAAGTAACTAATCGGGGGGAAGCGGGGGGAAGCAAAAATTTTTTTTTCATTTTTCGAAAAAACTTTGTTCACGAACATTATAGATGGGATGAAAATATGAACATTTAATAAAGATACTTTGTGATAAATGTTTTTATTTTGGCGGGAAAACGCTAGAAGAAGTAATATATAACAATTATCGTATTTTTCGAGCGTATGTTGAGGTTTTAGCTATTAGGGTTTATATATTAGGGTTTATAGGGTTTAGATATTAGGGTTTAGAAATTTAGGGTTTAGATTTAGAGTTTAGATTTAGGATTTAGATTGAGTTTTTAACACGAACGGTTTAGAGTTTAGGGTTTAGGGTTTAGGGTTTAGGTATATATATATATATATATATATATATATATATATATATATATATATATATATATATATATATATATATAGGTAGGATCAAGAGGGAAGTAACTAATCGGGGGGAAGCGGGGGGAAGCAAAAACTTTTTTTTCGTTTTTCGAAAAAACTTTGTTCACGAACATTATAGATGGGATGAAAATATGAACATTTAATAAAGACACTTTGTGATAAATGTTTTTATTTTTTGCGGGAAAACGCTAGAAGAAGTAATATATAACAATTATCGTATTTTTCGAGCGTATGTTGAGGTTTTAGCTATTAGGGTTTAGATATTAGGGTTTATAGGGTTTAGATATTAGGGTTTAGAAATTTAGGGTTTAGATTTAGAGTATAGATTTAGGATTTAGATTGAGTTTTTAACACGAACGGTTTAGAGTTTCGGGCTTAGGACTTAGGGTTTAGGGTTTGCTGTTTTGGGTTTATGGAATAAAACCAAACCACCAAACCCTAAACTCTAAACTCTAAATCGGGCTAAATTTTACTTCACAAAACATGAAGAAAAAAAATGTTCACATTCTTCACGAACAATATTATCTTAAATGTTATTTTTGTCGATCGTTTTCCCGCCTAAATAATAACATTCATCACGAAGTGTCTTTTCTAAATGTTCATATTTTCGTGTGATCTTGTTGCCGGAAAAAAATTCCAAAAAAACGATTTTTTTTTTTTTTTGCATCCCCCCGCTTCCCCCCGATTGGTTACTTCCTCATTGATCATGCCCCTATATGTGTGTGTGTGTGTGTGTGTGTGTATATATATATATATATATATATATATATATATATATATATATATATATATATATATATATATATATATATATGTACATATCGTTATGAAATGGTGCGAACTATGTGTATATATATGTATATATTATGTTATATATGTATATATTATGTTATATATATACATGTAAATGTATGTGTAGGTTGTATATAATGCTATATTGTTAGTAATTGGGATATGATTTACTATCTTATGAGTATTGCTCTCAGGTAATATAGACGAGGAGAAGACTCGGTGACATTAGACTACTGAGTTTTTTCTAGTAATCGATGATTGGGACTAACCTACAGTTGCAGTGTAAAGTAGTAAGCTATACTACTGTATTCATAGGTTGCCATGTGTCGGAATATGGTCTGACCTTAGATCTATTCCTACTGCTTGATTGTGTGGTCCCCATTGTTATGTGCACATAGTGGTTATCCCGACTAAGTTGGAATGGTCAGAGATGAAGAGGTCAACTAAGTTGGAATGGTTAGATCCAAGTGCGATTGTTTGTTGAGTAAACTATTGAATGACACATCCTCTGTGTCTGGATGACTATACTATTAATTCAGTGGTAGGGACTATCAGTAAACCGTAACCTAATCTGTTAGTGGTTGAAGGAACGTACAAGCCGCCGATCCTCTTGAGCTGTTGGTTGTTGTTACCTTATTGTTGCTTAGTTGAGGCTATAGGGTATCTCTTATTACTGTGTGCTCTGTAGTTTCGTTTCATTCACTTAGCCTTGTGCTAACCCCCTCCTCTTTCCTGTAGGTCAACTGTTGCATGCTTATTAGATTTCAGGCTGACGAACTGTTGGAAGATATGTTTGACAAGTCGGAAACTCTGAAGTCGTGTCTTTTGTAATAAAGATAATAATATTATTGTTTTAACGTAACACCGGGATTTTATATAGTGACATGTAATACATGTGTCTATTATGTATTTTTACTGTATTAAATAAATATGTCTTTCGTTGTGATAAAAAAAAGAGCAGGTTGTGACAAGTTGGTATCAGAGCTTAGATTTGACAGCATGTGCACAGAAGTGACATGTTCCCAAATCGTGTCGAGCCAAACAAATTTTGGGGATGGGTTAAGTTAGTGAAGTAGGTATATTTGTGTTAATTGATAGATACTAACCTTTTATATTAAGCTTTGGTGTGAGTGATGTGCAATACTTGTATGACTGATCATGAAGGAAACGCAACTGGCACCACGACCCCAAGAGTTTTCAGGGCATCGTCAGCAGAATATACATTAGATGAGGACGCACAGTACGTAACATTACTTGAAAGTCGGTTAAAAGAAGCACATGATAAACTTTCTGTGTGGGAGTCAACACCTAATCCAACGTATTCGCCGATGATAACTGATGTGACACCTCCAAGTTATTATGTACATCAGTTTTTAAAAATTCCTAATGGTTATAATTTTCAGCAATAATATCAGTTCCCACTATCTTATCCGATGAATCAGCTGTATCAGATGCAACCCCTTATGGTTATCGGTATTCAAATTATATGATGAGAAATCAGTACGAGATGCCAATATTTCAGCTGCCTCAATTTGAAACACGGAGGATACGTACTTACAAATAGTTTTTGAGTTGTAGACCTCTAGAATATTCAAGGCACGTTAATCTGACTATCACTTTAGATTGGTTGCGAGAAGTGGAGATGGCATTGGACGCATCTCAGTGTGAATAAAAATTAAAGGTTTTGTGTGCGAGTCGGTTACTGAAGGGTCAACCAATGGCTTGGTGAGATTCTGTCACTGTTCATATCATAAAGAAACAACGTCAAGTCAAGTGGGATCAGTTTTACGCAAAAGTGTGTGAGCAATTCATTTCAAATTTTGAGATAGAGAGAATGTGGAGAGAGTTTCTTGAAATGAAAATGACTAAAGATATGACAGTGTACAAGGTCATTAGTAAGTTCAAGAGAGGCTCAGGTTTGTTCAACAGTGGGTTCCCAGTGAGTGGGATCGTATTAAGCATTTTGTGGGTATTTTGATACCAGCGTACAGGGTTGTGGCCATATTTACAAAAACTCTACCGCAGGTTTTCATGATGGCTAAGGCAATAGAAAGTTATGTAAAGACAGAAAAAAAGTAGAATGGCGACTAGTGTTATACCGCCGCCAACTCAGGTTGGAAACCAGGGAAGATCTAAGTCAAATAGATCACATGGTTGGTATTTTGAGGAAAATCTAATCTAAGACTGGGTCTAGGTAACAAAAGTGGTGTTATTCGTGTAAGTCATCACACAGTAGGCAGTGTTCAGTTCTGACCAAGAGATATCAGAGATGTGGGATGTGGGATAGTGGGTCATGAAGCTTAGTCATGTTCATATCGTGGTGATGTTTGTTGGATTTGTCATTGTACGAGGCACAGAGAGTCTCAGTATTCGACGGACTGAAGATTAAGTTCTCTGGGCAGGATCGGGAGCGCATACTTCATCAGTTGGGGATCTTCCGCATAAGTGGTAGGATAGAAGTAAAAAACCCCTCAGTGTCTACAGCCAGAGCGTATCAGATATTGGTAGAGATTGATGATGCCGTTAATGACTTGATTTCCGGTAAGTCTTTATTACAGTTTTGTAATTTGTTATTAGAATGTGTAAATTGTTGTTACATTTTGTAATTGTTATGTGTTGGTACTTTGTGTAAGTCAATGATTGACTGCGTTGTATTCGAAACTGCTTTAGATGACTTAAGTGTAGTTTCTCTTTTTCCTTAGTAGGCGGGATGCTTGATGTGACCGTAGGAACCGGACTTAAACATTTACCTTTTGAGACCTTTAGCGGTTGATGTGAGAAAGCGTGCAGAGCTTGATTTGCCTTTTCAAACTTTTAAATTTATATAACCTTTTAATTCACTTTTAACACCCTAACGAGCAACAAGACCCGATCAGATGTAGTATTTTAGGTTATCATCCCAAGAGAGCGTAGATGCAGTTTTAAGTTGGTTTATTATGTAGTCTAACTCTTATTAAAGAACAAGAGATAGATTTTTATGTTTTCGGTTGTTGTTTAGATTTTGAATATTATCTCTTAGAAAATAGATAATTGAAGGTACGTTTTTAATGAATTAAATAACAAAATATTAAGAAAAAGAAGAAACTAAGATTAAGATGAAACAATTATAAATAAAAGCAGTTAAATGAACGAATAACTTGTACGGGAATCATATTAGATAAGTTTCATAACTTATATTAACACAAAGCCAGATAATAACCATAGACTAATTATTATCCTTAAATGGTTAAGCTAAGTGTTGCATATCATTTAATAAGTAGGACTTAAAGCATATGTTAGCTGAGTGATGTTCAAAGCTAATATCTTAATTCTTAGTGTTCAATTCAATCACATGACACATATCAATTTAATCTTATGATGAGGATTAATTAACATGCAAATAGATTAACAAATAAATATACGATTAAACTTAAGTAAATCAACTCAAGTTACTAGCTGAAAGCCAATCTTTACCCAGTTCCCATGCAATCATTAACTAAACACATCCAAACAAAATATCTTTGACTAAACCTAACAATATTAAATTCTATTATATTAGTGTGATTCAAGTTCAACAAATTCATTACTATCAATGTTGTTTAATCTAGTTTCATGCAATCCAATTATCAAGTTTGATTGACTAGATCTAAACAAGTAAAGTGAATTGAATAATAGATCATTGAATTAAGTGTTAATCAACCCTAAAATCATGTTATTTAATCATTAAGCATGACAAACAAGTGTATTAAAATATAGCAGTTTCAAAGCAGTTTAAATAATCATCACTGAAACTTAATTTATACAGATGTGGAAAAAACAGAAACTGCACAGAATGAAGCACGAAGTCGGCGGCTAGACTCAGCCAAGCCGACGGCTTGGACTAAGGAAGCCAGCAGCTTCATTTGATTCCCAGATAAAGTTTAGCTTTCATCCACGCAACCACTATGAACTTTTAGTTCATAATGGTAGACGAAGAGTTATTAAAGATAGTAAATAAAATGAAAGAATAACAATAAAATAAAATAAACATGTACCTTAAAGGTAATAGGAAGATAAAACTTGAATTAAACTTGATTTCAATGTTGAAACTTGTATAAAACTCTATAACCTAAGAGTTTTCTTACTTAGGATAAAACCCTAGAAAGTAAACGAAATTGTACATCTAAAACTATAAACTTCGACATCTATTTACAATGTAGAGGTTTGGTAGCCAAGCCAGCAGCTTCAGGGTGAAGCCGACGGCTTCCCTTGGTCGGTTACTCCTTCTTCAAGTTAAACGTAATCCTCAAGCCCGAAAACCGTATCTGTGCTGGCCAATCCGACGGCTTTAGTGATAAACTGGTTGTTTCAATAATACGTGATCTTTTTGATTCTGTTGCCTTTTTTAGTTATTTCTTGGGTTTTAAGTACACGAAACTATATCTAGCCAGCGATTTAGATGTCAAGCCGGCGGCTTCATTGTTGTTTCTTGAATTTCTGCGTTTTTCTGCAATGTTATGGAATTTATCCCCATGCCGGCGGCTTTACTTAGTCCTAGCCGGCGGCTTCATCTTCATTTCTGCAACTTTTATCTATTTTTGATCCCGTTTAATACATATCTCAAACAAAAACATTAAAAATACTTTTTTCCCATTTTTACCCTGTTTAAGCATTCGAATTGTCTCTAAAATACCAAGATAACTCCCTAAAATGATATGAAAAAATTGTATAATTTAGGAGTTATCAAATTTCTCACACTTAAGCTTTTACTAGTCCTCAAGTAAACCATATGAAAAATCTTAAATAAATCAAGATATGACCAATAGGTCGGATATTTATGCATATAACTTTAAATCCTAAGGGAAAGTCAAGTTCAAAAAGAACTTCTATCCTATGACGGAAATGGATCTACTATCAACTCTCTTTATGTAAAGTTTTCTTCCTTTTGGACATGTTATACTTTTAAAGAGGAATTTAAATTCTGGTTTAAGTGCCCAATAAAGTATTCAAAGAAAAATGTTAATAAAACTTTATGAGGTTTAGAATCCTTAATTGGTTTCTTATTTTTACAGAAAAATAAATTAATTAATATATTCATATGATTAAATTAAGAATCTAATTACATTTAGAATCATACATATGCTTGTGTATTTTATCCCTTTTAACTTCTCAAATAGCCGAACCCATGCCCTTGTCTATATTAATATTAGATTGTATAAACATTAGGTTTAAGATTAATTTATGGAATAATAGATGGATGAACTTTTTATAACAATCATCACCATGAAGTTTGGAGTTTAAGTGCAATATAATCTCTTATACCTTCAGTATGCGTATTATGTCATATGGTAGTGGCTATAAGTTTGCAATCGTTTCACAATTTTTAGTATAATAAAGATATACAATAATGTACAACGACTTGAGTTTTATGTACGAACTCTTAAAAGTATTATCCGTGTAATGATAATTTTTTTTTTATTTGTCATGGGTGGAAATGCAATAAGTATTTTTAATTAATGGCGAATGGATTTTATTTTGAATTTATGCACTTCAATATTAATAAGTAAATCGTAGTGTCCAGTTGTAGAACCCAGGAACCACTTTGGGTCGGAACTAAGTAAAAAAGCCACACACACTATCTATAAAAGCTAAATATACTTAGGTTAGTAATTTAAGCTAAATTTATTATTAAGTAAAAATAAGGTACTTCATTACTTAGTCTAAACAAAATAAAGTAAAATTAAAAATTTTCTTATTCTATTTGACATCATTTTAGAATGATCTTACATTGACTATAAATTCAAATTTAAAAATTACAAGTGTTTTGTACATTTTTTATGTAATGATTTTAACAAGGAACCCTAATATCTTAAGGTGATTAATTTTTAATCTTCACAAGTTTACCATTTACATGCTTTAACTTCTATTGGGAATTTTATCTATTGAAAAATTTAAAAATTTTCACAAATTTCACAAATTTTACACAATTTATACATATATTAGTAGTTTTAGAATTTAAGTGAGTAATCACTTCCCTCCCCACACTTAGATTATACAATGTCCTCATATGCATATGATTTATATTTTAAAGTATAAATAATGAAAGACATAAATGTAAATAAGGGCAAAGAGTGATATTACTTAATTGTAGGATTGTAGAATAATCGCAGTATTGAAGTCTTTGAATTCAAATGAGACAAAACATAAAATTGTTAAATAACACAATATATAACATAAAACATCACTTTAATCACTTCAGCATATATGAGCTATATTGCTCTTACATTCATATCTTTAAAATAAAATTAAATGACCAAATAGAAAACAAAATCCTAATAAGACATAAATGGATAGGTAGTTTTGATTATAGAGTCGGTTGCGCAACTCGTTCTTCCATCGGGATTACTCCTTATGCTTAACTTCCCCATTTCCTTCTCATTTAACATTCTTATATGCTCTAACAAATTCAAGGTGGTATTAAGAGCCCTACGAAAAGACATTTCAAATTTAACATTTAAATCATAGATTTGCCTCCTCACTTCTTCACTAATTTTATATTGTTCCTTCAAAAATTCCATCAATACTTTCTCAACAGTAAACTCATCATCCTCCTCTTTCTCCCCACACACAACTCTAATCATCTGCACATTTAATCTTGGAACTCTTTCTCTAGGCACTAACAGAATGAATTCAACAAGTGAACCATAACGAATCACTAGAGTATTATTTTCGTAATTGATGGTGGCACGAGCAGTAGCGAGAAATGGAGATCCCATGAGTAAAGGAGTGATAGGATATTCTTCCATGTCCATGACCATGAAATGAACTTTGTAAAAAGCATAACCAACTTGAACTTCAACATCCTTAACGATCCCTAAGGCTTTTGCAAACGATTATCAGTAAAACACATGATTCCCCTGATAGGTTCTAATGATGGCAATCCTAAACAATTGTAAACGGAAATTGGCATGACATTAATACTAGAACCGGTATCAGCTAATCCTACTATAGGAATTGGATCATGAATTAAGCAAGGAATATGAAATTCCCCAGGATCAGAACGAACAATTGAAAAATCAGGATTTTCGTTTGGACTTTCATCAATTTCAAAAGAATAAAGAGGGCGGATGTAGTTACCTTCTTTCTCTTTTTCCTTCAACTTCTCCATAATTTGAGGTAGCAACTCCTCTTCTTCCTCATTGGTAAGATACTCAGATTTTTCACTTGAAACATCATCTTTCTCACGAGTTTTTTCACTAACTTCTTCTTCATCAAACAACTCATGCATAGAAATGATGTCATCTCTATCAAACCCCTTGATTTTAGCATCCTTAGACTTATCCTCCTCATCCACAATTAACTTCTTAATTTCTTGAGCAAAATCATCTTCCACCATGTCAAACTCCCATAGATATTTCAAACCAGATTCATAAACTTCAACCCCATTCACTTCTCTCACCACGTTCACCTTCTCAAAAAGAACTTCCTTTGACTTTTCGGATTCAGCTGGAACTTTTCCTTCAACAAGTTAGAACAACTTAGTAACATTTTGTTCTAAGTTTTGGATTGAAGCTTGATGATTATTTTGAACTTGGGAAAGTTGAGATTTTATGGTATCATTAGCTTCATTTTGATTCTTGATGAAGTTAAGAATGCTTTCTTTAAGATTTGATTTCTTTTCGGATGGAGCATTTGAAGACGGATTTGGAATGAAGGGTGCTTTAACACGATAAAAACCAGGTGGATTCTTATTATTAGGAAAAGGTGCTTGACAGTTGTTACGATAATTTGGATTTCCTCCTTGGTATTGGTTTACGTAAGATACACTTTCTACCTGCTCCATAGTTAGACTAGCAACACAATATTTAGTAGCATGAGGACCATGGCACTTTTCACATCCTACCTTAATTACATGCATCTCCTTAGTAAGCTTCTCTATTTATCTACCCAAATTACCCAACTGAGCATTCATAGCTTTAATCACATCTTCGGAATCATAACTCACAGATTTGATAGAACGGGAAATATCTAGGTCTTGGTTCCATTCATGAGAATGGGCAGCTAAGTTATTAATCAAAGATTCGGCTTCTTCGTTAGTTTTACTCATGATATTACCCCCAGCAGATGTATCAATTTCTCTCCTAGTAGCTATGTCACAACCTTTATAAAACGTAGTTACTTTTTGAAAAGTATTTAACCCATGTCGTGAACATCCCCTTAGTAGTTGACCAAATCTAACCCACGCAAAGTAAAGTGTTTCATTGGACTTTTAACGGAAGTTAGTGATTTCAGTTTCAAGGGTGACAGTTTTAGCGGCGGGAAAGAAATGAGTTTAAAACTTTTCAATCATAGTATCCCAACTAGTGATAGCTCCTTCGGGTAACGAATTTAACCACTCCTTAGCTTCATCTTTTAACGACCATGGAAACAAAAGAAGATATATGATATTATTTTCAACGTTATAGAGGTTAAACAGATTGCAGATATCTTTGAAGTTTCGAATATGTGCATTAGCATCCTCCTTTTCAGTTCCCCTAGATTGGTTATCCTTAATCAAGTGAAAGATCGGACCCTTAATATCAAAATTTTTCGTTATTGACGGTTGAGTAATAGCATGACCTAACCCTTGATGACCCACTTTCATTAATGCTTCCATAGAATTTTTGGTAGTCATTTCAGTGTCTGAATCAAAAAGAGATCCCAAAACATTAGAATCAGGACTAGGAGGGGACTAGATTTAGTTTGAGACGTATTTCCTTCATCAAAACTTAATTTCCTAACAACGGGTATTTCTTTAGGATGTTTAAATAATTTATTAGGATCAAATAAAATTTAAGACGTGATTCTTGGATCGGGTATTCATTTGATCAAAAATCATAAAAAGAACTATTTTAGGAGAAAATTCTTGAGACTTTATTGTATGGAGACAATTCAATTTTAATTTAAATGTAATCCTTTTATTTCTTAGTAATTCTAGATTTATGAGAATACTTTGTATATATGTTAATATTTTAATGGAATTTAAAATAATAATAAATAATAATAACATAACTATAAGTATTATATACCAACTATTATATCATAACAACAAATAATCGAATATAAATCGGACTGTTGAATCTTACAATACTTAAGTGACCGTCAGCATCTATGTAACGACCCGACTTTTTCGACTTGCTTTTGTGCTTTGTGTTTTCACGAAACTGCGTATTTGTGCGTACTGTGCTACTTTATACTCTGGAACCTTTATATACATGGTTTACTTTCATTTATATATTAAAACGTGCCTTAGAGTACGTAGGATACTTAACTTGATCACCAGATGCTTTATGACCTTTAGTGTCACTTAACGTTTCGAATAAACCGCGAACTGCGCGCACGTTTAACTTTTGTCGTAATCGGAATATTATGACTACGAAATATTAATTATTATTTTATAATAATAATTACTTGGGTTTATGGATGCTTAATTATGCGTAGTAATTTAATTATGCTTACTAGTTAGTCTTGTTGGACTTTCTACCTTGTTGGACTTAAGCCCACCCAACTCTAGCTAGTAGCCCATTTATTTAGCCCACTTATTAATTACTAGTGACCCAAAAATAAGTAAGACAAATGCCCATTTATTAGAGGGAACATGCTAGCATTTATGTCAAGTATTATCCTTAATGTTACATGGGATCCTAACATAAGCACCAACTTTAGACAACCATTAACCAAAAAAGCAACTTTTTGCCCCCCTTTGTCCCCCCTAAAAATCACGTCCATGAGGCCTCCCCCCACCCTCATTCACCTATAAATACCACCCTTATTCCATCCATTTAACACTTGCTTTCATTTCTAATTCACACACACTCACTCTCTAATTCTCTCTAGTTTTTTCTCCCTCTAAAAGTGTAAGTATTTTGAACTTTTCTTCTTCTTCTCCTTCTCATCATCACGAAATCATCATCATCATTATCAAGGGTCTTGCTTTTTAGCTTTGATCTTGATTACATCTTGTAGATTCAAACTTAGATTTGAATCCTTCAAGAACATGGAAGATTCAAGCTTTCTAGCTTTGAATCTTCACCCACTTTGTAGAACTATATCTTTTAACTTTAAATCTTGTTATTTTGTTATAAAGATTCAAACTTGTGTTTGTAATCTTCATGTAACTTAAAGATCCAAGTTTTATGCTTCAAGATCATCAAGAACAACCAAGATGCAAGCTTTCTAGCTTGAATCTTCTTATCTTTTGTTGGATCTAAGTTTTCTAACTTATGATCTCATTATTTTGTTATAAAGATCAAAACTTGTGTTTATGGTCTTCATGTAACTTAAAGATCCAAGCTTTATGCTTCAAGATCTTCAAGAACACTAAAGGATCAAGCATTCTAGCTTTATGACCTTATAACTTGTGTGAAAGGGATCCAAGCTCTCTAGCTTAGGGTTCCATCACCTCATTTGACTTAGATTATGTTCATACTTGTTTAATTGATGTAAAGTTTGTAGCTTTAGTTGAAAATGTAACTTGTAATTGTGTTAAGACTAAGGATTTGATGTAACCTTGGTTCATCATCCATCTAAGACTCTTAAATGAGTTGTGTTCTTACTTGGTCTTAACATATTGTGTGTTTATGTTAGAATCTTATTCAAGGTGATGCTAACCCATCAACGAGTTGTACACTTGAAGCTACACGCATCAAGGATGAGAACCGTGATGAGCATCAAGCACTAAGAACCCCACCGGAGCACTTTTTTACTATTTTTTGGGATCTTATCAGTAACCTGGGCTACTTTAAAGTTGATTTTCATTTATTTTGTTTCAAGTAGATGATTTTCCGTTTAGGCCTCGTCTTAATCCGAGTTACGGTTTAGGATTTATGGCCCTCCGAAAGTCACTACGCCCTTGTAACGTTGTGCTGAAATTTCTGACCTACTCGCACTTAAACCGTCGTCACGGTCAAAAGAAGACGAGTTAGCTTCTGAAAATTGGTCAGCAGTTAGGGGACTCACATACGGAGCCATATCCACTGACTACGCATCTTTTCGATTTACGTAGAGGTCGTAGAAGCTAACCGAAGTCAGCCTATTGTTTTGACCTCTATACTTAATTAACTTACTTAGTTTTTATGATGATGAACGATGATGATGATGACACTTAAACTTATTTTATGCACTATTAGAACTTATAAAGACAACCTACTGACCTAATAACCTTTGATTTAGGTTGACGACCTTTCGGACTAACTTACTACTTGCATACTTTCATTACCGACTTTACCGCTTTTATCACTGTGAGTTATAGCATCCCTTTTTACTTATACTATTTTTGGGACTGAGAATACATGCGCTTTTTATGTTTTACTTACTTGACACGAGTACTTAAACTTTGCATATGTGTGGGTTATACAACGGCATAAAGATTCCCCTTAGCACGGTAACGATTAACTATTGGTTTTTAAACTGGTAGACGCGAATATTAGATATGGATCCATAGGGTTTGACATCCCCACTCAGGCTAGTCGCGCTAGCATTTAACGGGTGTTTAGTACTTCGAGGACATATGCACTCGCCAGGTGTACTTTCAGGGGGTGATATTTATATTTACGTTAAGTCTAGTTACCATGTGCCCACGGTTATACATATACTTTTCATACTGTTTTAAAATATTGAAATCTCGTGGTCAATCTTATATTACTGTTACAATTTAAACTATAGCTCACCAACATTATTGTTGACGTTTTTAAGCATGTTTTCTCAGGTACTTAGAGGTTTGTTGCTTCCGCTGTTAGACTTACTGTCATGCTGTTTAGACTTGCTGTTAAGGACCTGCTGTGTTAGATAACCACTGCATAACTTAGAGATGTCTCAATCATGAAACTTTTAATTTGCATTCGCAACTTATGTTATTTGAATAATGACTTTGTAACGACCTTTGTGTCATGTTATCTTTTGTAAATGCTATGTCTTTTATGAATGCAAAACTGGTTTTCAAACAACATGTAGTACTTGACCGTGTAAAGATCCTGTTGTTGACGAATCGTACACGATGGTTTTATACGGGGCGTCACAATCTAGGTTCAAGCAGGAGTCTTTAAATTGGAACCCCATCAACCATCCCCTAAAGGAGGACCGTCATCACTTGTTTTCAAGAAATATCAATAACCAAAATATATCTAGTTTTCGTTTTTATCGAACTCCCCGGCAGCGGTGCCAAAAAGTTGATGTGCAAAAGTGTGTAGTGCTTAATTTGCCTTTTCAAACATTTAAATTTATATACCCTTTTAATTCACTCTTAACACCCTAACGAGCAACAAGACCCAATTAGATATAGTATTATAGGTTATCGTCCTAAGAGAGCGTAGATACGGTTTTAAGTTAGGTTATTATGTAATCTAGCTCTTATTAAAGAACTAGAGATAGATTTTTATGTTTTCAGTTGTTGTTTAGATTTTGAATATTATCTCTTAGGAAAGAGATTATTGAAGGTACATTCTTAATCAATTAAATAACAAAATATTAAGAAAAAGAAGAAACAAAGATTAAGATGAAACAATTATAAATAAAATCAGTTACATGAACGATAACTTGTACGGGAATCATAGTAGATAAGTTTCATAACTTATATTAAAACAAAGTAAGATATTAACTATAGACCAATTATTATTCCTAAAAGGTTAAGCTAAGTGTTGCATATCATTCAATAAGTAGGACTTAAAGCATATGTTAGCTAAGTGATGTTTAAAGCTAATACCTTAATTTTTAGTGTTCAATTCAATCACATGACACATATCAACTTAATCTTATGATGAGGATTAATTAACATGCAAATAGATTAACAAGTAAATATACTATTAAACTTAAGTAGATCAACTCAAGTTACTAGCTGAAAGCCAATCTTTACCCAGTTCTTATGCATTCATTAACTAAACACATCCAAACAAAGGATCTTTGACTAAGCCTAACAATATTAAATTTTATTATATAAGTGTGATTCAAATTCAACAAATTCATTACTACCAATAATGTTTTACCTAGTTGCATGCAATCCAATTATCAAGTTTGATTGACAAGATCTAAACAAGTAAAGTTAATCGAATAATAGATCATTGGATTAAGTGTTAATCAACCCTAAAATTATGTTATTTAATCATTAAGCATGGCAAACAAGTGTATTAAAACATATCGGATTCAAAATAGTTTAAATAATCATCACAAAAACATAATTTATACAGATCTGGAAAAATCAGAAACTGCACAGAATGAAGCACGAAGCCGGCAGCTAGACTCAGCCAAGCCGGTGGCTTGGATTGAGGAAGCCGTGTAGTGACCCGAACTTTTACATGTTTATATATATATATATATATATATATATATATATATATATATATATATATATATATATATATATATATATATTAAATGAAATTGATATTTACATGATTAAGTGTTTCCAACATGTTAAGCAATCAAACTTGTTAAGACTTGATTAATTGAAATAGGTTTCATATAGATAATTGACTACCCAAGTTGACAGGTGATTCACGAACGTTAAAACTTGTAAAAACAAGACTACTAACTTAAGGGTTTCGAAACGAGACATATATGTAACGATTATCGTTGTAACGACATTTAAATGTATATATATCATATTAAGATATATTAATACATCATATTATCATGATAATATAATAATTTAACATCTCATTAGATATAATAAACAATGGGTTTACAACATTTAACAAGATCGTTAACTTAAAGGTTTCAAAACAACACTTACATGTAACGACTAATGATGACTTAACGACTCAGTTAAAATGTATATACATGTAGTGTTTTAATATGTATTCATACACTTTTGAAAGACTTCAAGACACTTCTCAAAATACTTCTATTTAACAAAAATGCTTACAATTGCATCCTCATTCATTTTCATCAATAATTCTACTCGTATGCACCCGTATTTGTACTCGTACAATACACAGCTTCTAAATGTATCTACTATTGGTATATACACTCCAATGATCAGCTCTTAGCAGCCCATGTGAGTCACCTAACCATGTGGGAACCATCATTTAACATCTAGCATGAAATATCTCACAAAATTACAAACTAATGGAGCCTATATGGAACCCCTAAAATCACGTAAACTAGAGGACTCACAAACACATTTCCATTTCAATTTTCTTGAATCAAATTACTCTCTCTCAAGTGTTATTACATTGTTCTAAGTGTTCTTCATCATCTTCATCAAAATCTAGCTCAATCTAGTTCATAAATCCATACATAAACCAAGTTACAAAACAACTACTCAAGAACACACCAATAACACTTCCAAGTTTGCTAGCTTACTTTCAATCTTGCAAATCCATTTTGAGTGATCATCCAACCTCAAGAAATCCTTCTTATTTACAATAAGATATCTTTCTAATACAAGGTAATACTCATATTCAAACTTTAATTCAATTTCTGTAACTATAACAATCTTATTTCGAGTGGAAATCTTACTTGAACTTGTTTTCGTGTCATGATTCTACTTCAAGAACTTTCAAGCCATCCAAAGATTCTCTGAAGCTAGATCTATTTTTCTCATTTCCAATAGATTTATCCACAAAACCTGAGGTAGTAATGATGTTCATAACATCATTTGATTCATATATATAAAACTACCTTATTCGAAGGTTTAAACTTGTAATCACTAGAACATAGTTTAGTTAATTCTAAACTTGTTCGCAAACAAAAGTTAATCCTTCTAAATTGACTTTTAAAATCAACTAAACACATGTTCTATATCTATATGATATGCTAACTTAATGATTTAAAACCTGAAAACATGAAAACACCGTAAAACCGGATATACGCCGTCGTAGTAACACCGCGGGCTGTTTTGGGTTAGTTAATTAAAAACTATGATAAACTTTGATTTAAAAGTTGTTCTTCTGGGAAAATGATTTTTCTTACGAATATGAAACTATATCCAAAAATCATGGTTAAACTCAAAGTGAAAGTATGTTTTCCAAAATGGTCATCTAGACGTCGTTCTTTCGACTTAAATGACTACCTTTACAAAAATGACTTGTGACCTATATTTTTGACTATAAACTTATACTTTTTCTGTTTAGATTCATAAACTTAAGTTCAATATGAAACCATAGCAACTTGAATCACTCAAAACGGATTTAAAACGAAGAAGTTATGGGTAAAACAAGATTGGATAATTTTGCTTGTTGTAGCTAAGTGAAAATTGGTAACAAATCTATATTAATCATATCCTAGCTAACTAATATTGTATTATACATGTATTATAATATATTATGTAATCTTGGGATACCATAGATACGTATGCAAATATTTTGACATATCATATCGACCCATGTATATATATTATTTGGAACAACCATAGACACTCTATATGCAGTAATGTTTGAGTTAGTTATACAGGGTTGAGGTTGATTCCAAAAATATATATACTTTGAGTTGTGATCTATCCTGAGACGTGTATACACTGGGTCTTGGATTGATTCAAGATAATATATATCGATTTATTTCTGTACATCTAACTGTGGATAACTAGTTGTAGGTTACTAACGAAGACAGCTGACTTAATAAACTTAAAACATTAAAACGTATTAAAAATGTTGTAAATATATTTTGAACATACTTTGATATATATGTACAGATTTGTTATAGTTTCGTGAATCGACCAGTGGCCAAGTCTTACTTCCCGACGAAGTAAAAATCTGTGAAAGTGAGTTATAGTCCCACTTTTAAATCTAATATTTTTGAGATGAGAATACATGCAGTTTTATAAATGTTTTACAAAATAAATACAAGTACGTGAAACTACATTTTATGGTTGAATGATCAAAATCGAATATGCCCCTTTTAGCTTGGTAGCCTAAGAATTAGGGAACTGGCCCCTAATTGACGCGAATCCTAAAGGTAGATCTACGGAAACTAACAACCCCCATTCTGGAATTTGAAATGCTTTAGTACTTTGAAATTTATCATGTCCGATGGGTGTCCCAGAATGATGGGGATATTCTATATGTATCTTGTTAATGTCGGTTACCAGGTGTTCACCATATAAATGATTTTTATACATATTGTATATTATTGAAAGATGAAATCTTGTGGTCTATTATTATTACGATTTGATATATATAGGTTAAACCTATAACTCACCAACATTTTTGTTGACGTTTAAAGCATGTTTATTCTCAGGTGATTATTAAGAGCTTCCGCTGTTGCATGCTAAAATATGGACAAGATTTGGTATCAGCATGTTTGTATAATATTGTTTAAAACTGCATTCGAGATTTACTTTGTTGTAATATATTAATATTGTAAACCAATATGTATTGGTAGCGTGTAAGTGTGATATTTTTAGATTATCATTTCTGAATAATCTAGGTGGTGTCCTTTTAACCTTGTCGATAAAATAAAGGTTATGACTTGTTTTAAAAATGAATGCAGTCTTTGAAAAACGTCTCATATAGAGGTCAAAACCTCGCAACGAAATCAATTAATATGGAACGTTTATAATCAATATGAACGGGACATTTTAAGCCGGTGGCGTCATCTGATTCCCAGATAAAGTTTAGTATTGGTCCACACAACTACTATGAATGTTTAGTTCATAATAGTAATTGAACAGTAATTAAAGACATAAAATAAAAAGAAAGAATAACAATAAAATAAAATAAACATGTACCATAAAGGTAATAGGAAGATAAAACTTGAATTAAACTTGATTTTAATGTTGAAACTTGTATAAAACCTTAAAAACTAAGAGTTTTCGTACTTAGGTGAAAACCCTAGAAAGTAAACAAATTGTACATCTAAAACTGTAAAGTTCGACATCTATTTATAGTGTACAAGTTTAGTAGCCAAGCCGGAGGCTTTAGGGTGAAGACGATGGCTTCCCTTGGTCGGTTACTCTTTCATCAAGGTAAACGTAATTCTCAAGCCCAAAAATACGTATTTGTGCTGGCCAAGCCATCGGCTTTAGTGATAAGCTGGCGGCTTCAATAATACGTGATCTTTTTGATTCTGTTGCCTTTTTAGTTATTTCGTGGGCTTTAAGTACACGAAACTGTATCTAGCCGGCGGTTTAGGTGTCAAGCCGGAGGCTTCATTGATGTTTCTCGAAATTTTGCGTTTTTCTGCAATGTTCTGGAATGTTCTAGAATTTATCCCCATGCCGGCGGCTTTACTTGGTCCTAGCCGGCAGCTTCATCTTCATTTCTGCAGCTTTTATCTGTTTTGATCCTGTTTAATACATATCTCAAACAAAAACATTAAAAATACCTTTTTCCCATTTTTACCTATTTTTGTGTGTTTAGGGATTCAAATTGTCTTTAAAATACCAAGATAACTCCCTAAAATGTTATGAAAAACTTGTATAATTTAGGAGTTATTAAATTCCCCACACTTAAGCTTTTACTGGTCCTCAAGTAAACTATATGAAAAATCTTAAATAAATCAAGAGATAGTTAATAGGTCAGATATTTATGCATATAACTTTAAATTCTAAGGAAAAGTCAAGTTCAAAAAGAACTTCTATCCTATGATGGGAATGGAATTACTATCAATTATCTTTAGAAGTTTTCTTCATTTTAGACATGTTATATTTTTAAATAGGAATTTAAATTCTTGGTGTAAGTGCCCACTAAAATATTCAAAAAAAATGTTAATAAAACTTTATGAGGTTTAGAATCCTTATATGGTTTTCTTATTTTTACAGAAAAATAATTAATTAATATATTCATATTCATATGATTTAAATTAAGAATCTAAATATTTTTAGAATCATACATATGCTTTTGTATTTTATCACTTTTAACTTCTCAAATAGCCAAACCCATGCCCTTTGTCTATATTAATATTAGAGTGCATAAACATTAGGTTTAAGATTAATTTATGAAATAATAGATGGATGAAGTTTTTATGACAATCATCTCCATGAAGTTTGGAGTTTAAGTGCAATTTAAAAGCTCTTATACCTTCAGTGGTCCATGCTTATTATGCAATATGGTAGTGGCTATAAGTTTGCAATCGTTTCACAATTTTTAGTATAATAAAGATATACAATAATGTACAACAAGCTTTTCTTTTCTTGAGTTTTATGTATTGATAGTGCTCCAAATGAACATATATTTAGTAGCAATATCCTCCCAATATGTAAATTATTTAGTTGTAATTGTCCTATTTTAAGTTGTAATCGTTTATATTAAATAAGTGCGAAGATAAAAGGCAAAAACGACGATTTGAAGACGCAAATGACCAAAAAGCTCAAATGTACAAGATACAATCCAAGTGGTTCAATTTAATGATGAGAAACGTCTAAAAATGACAAAAGTGCAAGTTGCGAAATGCAACGTACAAGATATTAAATTATACGAAAGGACGTTCGAAAATCCCGAACCGGGACCTGAGCCAACTATCAACGCCCGACGCAACGGACCAAAAATTACAAGTCAACTATGCACAAGAATATAATACAATATTTAAATAATTATATAAATTATTTATATATTATATATATTTAAATAAAACGTTGACAAGCAAGGAAACAAATCAAATGTGGCTGGATCCAGCTGGCCATGCGATCGCATGGCCTGGAAGGCAAAAATCCATGCGATCGCATGGGGCCAAAATCCTGGCCACATCTATAAATAAGCAACGATTTTGGCCAGAATAATTACACCACAATATATATTACTCCCTCTGTGTAATTTATAAATATATATATATAATATATATATAGTATAGGGTAGTTTTATATTAGTTAGTTTGGGTTATGTAAAGGTTATGTTACGGATTTTAAAGTCAAAGTTCTGTCTGTATAAAGCTACGCGATAAATACTCAATGTAAGTTATGTTCTCCTTTTTAAATTAATGTCTCGTAACTAAGTTATTATTATGCTTATTTGAGCCGAAGTAATCGTGATGTTAGACTAAATATTAAAGACGGGGTTATTGGACTTTGTACCATAATTGGGGTTTGGACAAAAGACCGACACTTGTGGAAATTAGACTATGGGCTATTAATGGGCTTTATATTAACTAAATGATACCTCATTAAATTAATATAGAGATTTACAATTTGGCGTAGCTATAAATATCCACTTACGTTCGATCGGATACGATGAGCGGGATATTTATAAATATTAATAATTGTTCATTTGACCGGACACGGGGATGGATTAATAGTCAATGGACTCATTAAAACAGGGGTGGATTACTGATGTGGTAGCACGGGGTTACGAAATAGTGTATATTTTTAATACGGAATGCTACAAAATTTAACAAGTTTTAATTAAATATTTACAAAATAGATATACCAAAACCTTGCTACAACACAATAGGCAGTGTACCTAGTCGCGAAGTAGTATAGTTTTTAGTAAGTCCGGTTCGTTCCACAGGGAGACAGGCTTATGAAACACTTTATTTTTATATAACAATATATAAATATAAATATAAAAAGGGGGGTTTTACCGTTTAATGACCGGTTTGTCGATTTATATTTTAAGCGAAGCGTATAGTAAATGACGATATTTAAATAACAATATAAAATAAATAACAATAATTGAAATGACAATAAATAAAAGTACGAGAAAAAATGAAATAAAATATATTATGCTTATTTAAACTTCCGTAACCATGATGTTTGACGTTTTGATTTTAATTTTATGCCCATGGGTTAATTGTCCTTTGTCCTGGATTATTTAATATGTCCGTCTGGTTTTTGTCCATAACAGTCCATCAGTCATAAATATAAAATGCGAGTGCCCTCGTCAAATTATTATTATACCCGAAGTTAAATATTCCAACTAATTGGGGATTCGAATTGTAACAAGGTTTTAATACTTTGTTTAATGAATACACCAGGTTATCGACTGCGTGTAAACCAAGGTTTTACTACTTTGTTAACAATTACACCAATTACCCTTGAATGTAATTTCACCCCTGTTTTAATTATTCTAGTGGCTATTAATCCATTCCCGTGTCCGGTTAAATGAACGATTATTCGTACATATAAATACCCCGCCCATCGTGTCCGATCGAGTGTATATGGTAATTTATAGGGATGCCCAATTGTAAATCTTTATATTAACATTAACAAACTATCATTTAGTTAAACAAATATAAAGCCCATTAATAGCTCATAGTCTAATTTCCACAAGTGTCATTCTTTTGTCCAAACCCCAATTATGGTACAAAGCCCAATTACCCCGTCTTTAATATTTAGTCCAACATCATGATTACTTCGGCTTAAATAAGCATAATAATAACTTAAGTACGAGACATTAATTTAAAAAGGAGAACATAGCTTACATTGATTATTTATCGCGTAGTGTTACACGGACAGAGCTCCGACTTTAAAAACCCGTAAAAATAACTTTTACATAACCCAAACTAATCTAATATAACACTAATCTATACTATATATATATATATATATATATATATATATATATATATATATATATATATATATATATATATATATATATATATATATATATATATATATATATATATATATATATATATATATATATATATATATTTATTATCTTATGGAGTATTATTATTATTTGTGTCTGTGGTGTGTAAAAACGAACGAAAACTGGCAAATTTATAGACCAGGCCTGATTCTGATCCTCATGCGACTCGCATGGGAAATAGCCTTCTGGCCATGCGAGTCGCATGGCCACCCTGGACAGCTCACATTGATTTGTCTCATAGCTTGCCGACATAATATTAAATATAAATAAAATATAAATAATTTTAATAATTATTTATATATTATATTATATTTATATGCATAGTAGACTAGATATTTTTGGTCCGTTGCGTCGCGCGTTTCTTCTTGGCTCGGGTCCCGGTTCCGGATTTTCGGACGTCTTCGCGTATTATTTTATATCGTGTACTTTGCGTTCCGCAACTTGTACTCTTGTCATTTTTAGACGTCCTTCATAAATATTTTGAACCTTTTTGATTGAATCTTGTACATTTGAGCATTTTGGACCTTTTTGTCTTCAAATCTTCGTTTACGCCTTTTGTCTTCGCACTTATTAAATATAAACGAATATTACTTGAATATGGAACAATTACAACTAAAATCTTGTCTTTCTTGGGGGATAATGCTATGAAATATATGTTCCTTTTTAACCTTATCAATATCCCCACACTTGAGCGTTGCTTGTCCTCGAGCAATACAGTCTTGAAATAGGATAATACAAATCACTTCTTTATTCTTCACACTTTATACATCAGTGATTTTGATAGAGCGGTATAAACAATGATAGTAATGATGTGGTTAAAGGTGGGTGTGTCTTTTATAGTTGCCTCGGGTTTAGGTCAACGACACTGGCAATCAAATAGCCGATTTACTTTCGGTTTCCAAAGCAAAGTGCACATTTGAAAGGCGGTTTACAGTCCCACATGACTTATAAAAATGTAGATCCTTAAGGAAATTGGATCTTTATGAAAACATTTGATCTTTTGAAAATTCAAGCTAGATTTTATCCTAGACAAGTTTTCTGATTTAATCCATTCTTTGGTGTTGCAAAATATATTTGTGGATCAATATTTTGGCTTAAAACTTTTAGGTTCGTGTAATCCACTGCTATCCTGGTATCGGAAAGCACACATCCAGTTTACTTGTTCCGTATATTACCTTTCGGTAAACTACCGTCCGGTTGTAAAGGAAAGCGATGAACAAGAAACTGTTAAGGCAATGTCTAATGACATGCATTTGTTCATGGTCTAAAAACGTGTCGGATGCTAGAACTATCCTTGGTAGGAGCAATAGTAAAGATCATCCTATGATTTTTCGGTCTGGCACAAGGTCCTGTCTCTGACCATGCTATGCAACCACCGTTCTTACGGTTGACACCCAATTTGGTTCAGGTGACCTAATGAATTCTAGGTGAATTCCTAGGATTTTACGTTCAATGGTAATGAACGCATTGAAAATGGGTTTTCAGAAAACAAATCGGTTTGTATTTTTGATCAAAATATTTTCTCGTTCAAGCTCGAGTTTAGATATCATCGAATTCCATGAGTTTGTAATTCTCAATCTTTAAGGTCAATCTCAAGGATTGAGTAATATCAGGCTTAAAAGCTGATTTTTAATCTTTTAAGGAGATTATCCTTTCTGGGGATCTGATTCATTAGTCTTATCAAGCTAATTTGCACGGTGCCCCCCCATTGTACGAGATAAATCCTTCTCATGGTTAGGATAAATCTGACCACTTGGCGACCCTGTTTGATGCTGAGGTCCGTGGATTTCCAGCCGATTTTAGTGATGACTTTTCTAGATTTTTCGTCAACCTACAGCTGGTCTGGACGACAACTTCATGACCTAAATCAAGAAGCGCGTGTCTTTTTCGGAAGACTTTACTTCTTTTTAATGATGGAATTGATTCATCGTGTAGATCCATCTTTCATTACAGTAAATTGGGTAAAACAGTTAATTTAGTCCAAAACAAAAACACCTGCAATAACTTAGTGGTATATTTAGTGGTATATTCTCCCCACACTTAGTTTCTTTCTTTGCCTTGTTATTTTCCTTTATTCCATTTTAAATGAATTCAAGCGTTTTGGGTTGTTTCTCAATTTATGTCATTTTCTAGGTAACGATAATTTCGGTATTAACACCTAGTTTTCATCGTTCATAAATATGTATAAACATGATTTTAAATTTATTTAGTTGAAAATTTTTCAAATTTTCACAAAATTTGGCAAATAAACCAAGTGTAAACCCGAGAGAATTTATAACCCTTCCCCACACTTGAGATCATGCAATGCCCTCATTTGCATGAAATCAGACTCTAATTATAAATTCATGAGGGTGATTAGTGTAGAAAAGTGATTAAGAATACCCAGTTTGTACTTACAAAGCTCGTCGAATGATAGATGGCGCGCCTCATCGTTCCTTCCTTTTTGTTTTATCACACATGTTTTTCTTCAAAAATGGTTGCTTTTCTGAACTGTTTGCTAATTTTTTTGAAAATACATATTTTACCCTAACTTATCATGCATGGTTATTAACGAGTTATGCACTAACCCGAACCCCTATTTTAACGTTAAGTGGGGTTAGACTTCCCCACACTTAGCTGACGACATGTGAAGTCGGTAGAATAAGTTCCACGAATTAGAATAGTGAGCCAGTTATTTATATCTCGGGTGGTGTATAATATATCAATGGGTTTAAAGTTTAGACTCACCCGATCGTCACTACTTAATTCTTTTTTAAGTGTAGCTTTTAGTAAATGGATATGTCTCTTTTCTGGTTCTTGGTCAAATGGATCGATATACACCGACATACTTATATCTATAGGGTGGACAATTTCTAATATTTCCTTCCGTTCATTCTCGGAATCAAAGGTTTCACCTCTATTACCCAATTGGGTGAAATCCGAGGTGTCATTATCTATTACAGCTCGTGGTTCATCTTCAGTAGATGACTCGTCTATTGAGAATATTGGGTTAGGAGGTTCTGGAATGGTGAAGTTCGGTTTGGTCTCGGGGGTAAAATTTTCAGCGTTATCGTTTTCCCAAGAGTACCAATTTGTTACCCTTACATCTTCTTCGTCGGTAGAGGCTAATGTGTCGATATGTTGTGAAATTGGTAAGGCTGAATAAGAATTATCATCGGGATAGTTGGTGATTTCGGAGCTCTCGAATTCATCAAAATTCGATGATTTGAGATTTTCTTGCACAATACTCCTCAGATCAACAGGTGTGTAATCTGATAGAGTTTCAGCTTGCCTATTTACAAACTCTCTCATTTGTTCCTTTTGAGCATCAAGTTCTTCGAGTTTGATTCTCATATAATCTAAAGAATCTTCAAGTTCTTCTGGTTGTTGAGTTTGAATATCTTCTTGGGAATAATCCCAATTAGAATTGTGTTCTTCATAATCGTTCCATTCAGGTTCTGTGGGTGCGTAATTTTCAGTAGGAACGTAATAGTAACATTCCCATGTTGAGTGATAATCTCCACAGATTTCACAACCAGTTATTGTTTCGTCGTTCGCGATCCAAGATTGACTGACCGAATTGTCATCAACACTCGGTTGAGAGTATTGATTTAATTGATTTTGGAGTTCAAAAAGAGTTTCCAAGGCCTTGTTTTCAAAATTTTCCATTTTATTGCGATGGCCAAATTTTAGCTACAATGTGGTGCATTCACGAATTATCCTATTAGTTATAAAAATAGAAAAACTTATATAAGTTGTCCAATTAATAGACTTTTCTGATTTTGCCCACGTTTCGAATAGCCAAAAGATGCAGCAGGTAGCCAGGACCCTTTAAATCGGAAGCCCACAACTAGCCACTAACAAATCCAACTATTACTACGAACCAGAAAAATGTCAACGTCCATTAATTTAACCGCTTAAATAATTTTTCTTTCTGTTTGAGATATTAGATAAGAAATAGAGAAAATTCTAGGTCCTAAAAACTAGAGTGTCGAGAAAATAGAAAGAAATAGATTGCGCGTCGAAAAGTGTCGAAAAATAAAAAGGTAGAAAAATAGACGTCGAAAAATAAAAGTAAGAAAGTCGTACGAAAAATGGCGTCGCAAAATTCTAAAGCACCTAAATCTTAGTCTAAGGAATAAGTACTTAAGGGATTTTATGGCAAACCTAAAAATCTAGAAATATAAAAATAAACTACGGCAAAATCTATATTTAAAACTAAGTACGAACGACAAAATACAAATATTACGCTAAACGACTAAAAGATACAAAATATAAAAATATATAAAAAGTTGAGAAAAAGAATAATTTTTATAAAAAAAATAATATTATTTTTATATTATTATTTATTAAAGATATTAATTTATATATTAATAAAACTAATTAAAAGTAAAATACAAATTAATTAAGAATTAAAACTAATTAATATTAAATTAATAAACTAATTAGGGTTTATATTAATAATAATAAATAAAATACCGTATTTAATGTGAAAGTAGGGTTGTATGTGGCCCTGTCAGACCCCTCATGCGACTCGCATGGGGTTCAGGCTAAGGGTCATGCGAGTCGCATGACCTCCAGAGCCGGTTCAAATGAGGGGGGTCAAATGACAGGCTCAACCGTATTATTTATATTTATTTATATTTTCTATTTTAAATATTAAATAAAATATATATATAATTTAAATAAAAACTTAATATTTTTATAAAACTAAAAATAGAAATATTTGATAATTTTATAAATAAAAATCTTAAAATTATATAAAAATATATATATTTTTTTTCTTTTCGGTTTTAATTTTTTAAATTTTTAGATTTTTAAATTTTTTAATTTTTAGGATTTTATATTGTTTTTCTAAAAATGTAAATAAATATTTCGCCGACTCCCCGGCAGCGGCGCCAAAAACTTGATGATGTAGCGTGAGGGTACGAAATAGTATTATTTTTACTAGGAAATACTACAAAATATGACACAAGTTTTATTAATTTACGGATGGGATATACCTAAACCTTGCTACAACACTATAGGCAGTGTACCTAATCGTAGAGTAGTGTAGTTTTTAGTAAGTCCGGTTCGTTCCACAGGGAGCTGGTGATACTTACTATATTTTTAACTATATTTATACAAAATATATATAATTATATAAGTAGTAATATTATTATAAAATGGGGGTTTTACCGTTTAATGACCGGTTTGTCGATTCTATATTTTAAGCGTAAAGATAAATGACGATAATTAAAGTGCGTAAAATAATGACAATAAATAAAATGACAGTAAATAAAATTGCGAGTAATAAAATGACAGTAAATAAAGATACGATGAGAAATATAATAAAAGAATTATGCTTATTTAAACTTCCGTAATCATGATGTTTGACGTGTTGATTTTAATTTATTACCATGGGTTAATTGTCCTTTGTCCTGGTTTATTTGATACGTCTATCTGGTTTTTGTCCATAATAGTCCATCGGTCATAAATATAAAGTGCAAGTGTCCTCGTCAAATTACCCTTATACCCGAAGTCAAATATTCCAACTAATTAAGGATTTAAACTGTGACGCAGTTATCACTTCTGTCAACAATTACACCAGTTATCACTGTATGTAATCTACCCCTGTTTTGATTAGATATGAATATTAATTTACCCACTTGATCAGTTTGAATAATCAATTACCCAACCCGAATAATTAATTAAATGATTATAATAGATTCCATATGAACGTCACTAAATAGGACAATCATAATCATTATTAATTATTAGGATAATTAATTTGAAGATAGGTTCGACAGACTCCAATGAGTTGTCACTCAATTAGACAATACCCCCCATCTATTAATAGTCAATAGTCCAATTTCCACAAGTGTCGGTCTTTTGCCCAAACCTTAATTATGGTACAAAGCCCAATTACCCAATTTTAGTAATTAGCCCAACATCATGATTACTTCGTTTTAAATAAGCATAATAATAACTTAGCTACGAGACATTAAATTAAAAAGGAAAGACATAACTTACAGTGGGTATTAATATCGTAGTATTACACGGGCAGAGTCTTGACTTAAAATCCGTAAATCATTTGTTACAATACTAAACTAAATCATAATTATTAAAATTATAATTAAAATTATAATTATTTATTTATGTTATATGTTTACAGAGAAGGAAAAGAAAAAGATGTGTTTGAGTTCGTGCATAAACTGCCTTTTTATAGGCATTTGGCCAGATTTTTACTGCCATGCGACTCGCATGGGTTTATGCCTATTTGCCATGCGACTCGCATGGCCACGCTGGACAGCTCACATATCTTTTGTCTTCTTGTTCGTCGACATATTTATTAAATATATATAAAATATAAATAATTTTAATAATTATTTATATATTATATTATATTTATGTGCATAGTAGACTAGATATTTTTGGTCCATTGCGTCGGGCGTTTCTTCTTGGCTCGGGTCCCGGTTCCGGATTTTCGGACGTCCTTTCGTACTATTTTATATCGTGTACTTTGCGTTTTGTAACTCGTACTCTTGTCATTTTTAGACGTTATTCATCAATAATTTGAACCTTTTTGATTGTATCTTGTACTTTTGAGCTTTTTGGACCTTTGCGTCTTCAAATCTTCGTTTTCGCCTTTTGTCTTCGCACTTATTTAAAATAAACGAATATTACTCGAAAATGGAACAATTGCAACTAAAATCTTGTCTTTCTTGGGGGATTTTGCTATGAAATATATGTTCCTTTTTAGCCTTATCAAGCCAAAAACTTGATGTGGTAGCACGGGGTTACGAAATAGTGTATATTTTTAATACGGAATGCTACAAAATTTAACAAGTTTTAATTAAATATTTACAAAATGGATATACCAAAACCTTGCTACAACACAATAGGCAGTGTACCTAGTCGCGAAGTAGTATAGTTTTTAGTAAGTCCGGTTCGTTCCACAGGGAGACGGGCTTATGAAACACTTTATTTTTATATAACAATATATAAATATAAATATAAAAAGGGGGGTTTTACCGTTTAATGACCGGTTTGTCGATTTATATTTTAAGCGAAGCGTATAGTAAATGACGATATTTAAATAACAATATAAAATAAATAACAATAATTGAAATGACAATAAATAAAAGTACGAGAAAAAATGAAATAAAATATATTATGCTTATTTAAACTTCCGTAACCATGATGTTTGACGTTTTGATTTTAATTTTATGCCCATGGGTTAATTGTCCTTTGTCCTGGATTATTTAATATGTCCGTCTGGTTTTTGTCCATAACAGTCCATCAGTCATAAATATAAAATGCGAGTGCCCTCGTCAAATTATTATTATACCCGAAGTTAAATATTCCAACTAATTGGGGATTCGAATTGTAACAAGGTTTTAATACTTTGTTTAATGAATACACCAGGTTATCGACTGCGTGTAAACCAAGGTTTTACTACTTTGTTAACAATTACACCAATTACCCTTGAATGTAATTTCACCCCTGTTTTAATTATTCTAGTGGCTATTAATCCATTCCCGTGTCCGGTTAAATGAACGATTATTCGTACATATAAATACCCCGCCCATCGTGTCCGATCGAGTGTATATGGTAATTTATAGGGACGCCCAATTGTAAATCTTTATATTAACATTAACAAACTATCATTTAGTTAAACAAATATAAAGCCCATTAATAGCTCATAGTCTAATTTCCACAAGTGTCATTCTTTTGTCCAAACCCCAATTATGGTACAAAGCCCAATTACCCCGTCTTTAATATTTAGTCCAACATCATGATTACTTCGGCTTAAATAAGCATAATAATAACTTAAGTACGAGACATTAATTTAAAAAGGAGAACATAGCTTACATTGATTATTTATCGCGTAGTGTTACACGGACAGAGCTCCGACTTTAAAAACCCGTAAAAATAACTTTTACATAACCCAAACTAATCTAATATAACACTAATCTATACTATATATATATATATATATATATATATATATATATATATATATATATATATATATATATATATATATATATATATATATATATATATATATATATATATATATATAGTTATTATCTTATGGAGTATTATTATTATTTGTGTCTGTGGTGTGTAAAAACGAACGAAAACTGGCAAATTTATAGACCAGGCCTGATTCTGATCCTCATGCGACTCGCATGGGAAATAGCCTTCTGGCCATGCGAGTCGCATGGCCACCCTGGACAGCTCACATTGATTTGTCTCATAGCTTGCCGACATAATATTAAATATAAATAAAATATAAATAATTTTAATAATTATTTATATATTATATTATATTTATATGCATAGTAGACTAGATATTTTTGGTCCGTTGCGTCGCGCGTTTCTTCTTGGCTCGGGTCCCGGTTCCGGATTTTCGGACGTCTTCGCGTATTATTTTATATCGTGTACTTTGCGTTCCGCAACTTGTACTCTTGTCATTTTTAGACGTCCTTCATAAATATTTTGAACCTTTTTGATTGAATCTTGTACATTTGAGCATTTTGGACCTTTTTGTCTTCAAATCTTCGTTTACGCCTTTTGTCTTCGCACTTATTAAATATAAACGAATATTACTTGAATATGGAACAATTACAACTAAAATCTTGTCTTTCTTGGGGGATAATGCTATGAAATATATGTTCCTTTTTAACCTTATCAATTACATTCAAGGGTAATTGGTGTAATTGTTAACAAAGTATTAAAACCTTGGATTACACACAGTCGATAACCTGGTATATTCATTAAACAAAGTATTAAGACCTTGTTACAGTTCGAATCCCTAATTAGTTGGAATATTTGACTTCGGGTATAAGGTTAAATTTGCCGAGCATTTTATAATTATGACCGATGGACTATTATGGGCAAAAACCAGATAGGTTTCAAATAATCCAGGACAAAGGACAATTAACCCAGGATAATTAATTAAAATCAAAACGTCAAACATCATGATTACGGAAGTTTAAATAAGCATAATTGTTTTATTGTATTTCTCATCGTACTTTCATTTACTCGCAATTTTATTTACTGTCATTTTAATTATCGCCTTTTAATTATTGTCATTTATATTTACGCTTAAAACTTAAAATCGACAAACCGGTCATTAAACGGTAAAAACCCCCTTTTATAATATTACTACTTATAATTATATATATTTTATATAAATATAGTTGTTAAAATTATTGTATGCAATCACCAGCTCCCTGTGGAACGAACCGGACTTACTAAAAACTACACTACTCTACGATTAGGTACACTGCCTATAAGTGTTGTAGCAAGGTTTAGGTATATCCATTCTATAAATAAATAATAAAACTTGTGTAAAATTGTATCGTATTTAATAGTATTTCCTTGTAAAAATTAATAGTATTTTATACCCCTTCGCTTTAACATCAAGTTTTTGGCGCCGCTGCCGGGGAGTCGGTGAAACGCAATATTTTTAATTTATTTTTGTATAAATATATTTATATATATTTTTAGAAAAACAATATAAAGTTATATAAAAAAAAACCGGACTTACAGGCCCATGCGATCGCATGAGCCAGAAGCCTCAACACCATGCGATCGCATGGCCTGCCCTGACAGGTCTGACTCGAGCATTAAATACGTTTAGGGTTTATAAATAATTATTATTATTAATTAGGGTTATTTATTTTAATATTTAGTTTTAGTTTTATTTAAAATTAGTAATATTAAGTTTTAATTAGTTTTATTAATATATAAAATTAATACTTTTATAAATAATTATATAAAAATAATATTTTTATAAAATAGGTAATTTATCATTTTTTGTCTCTTTTTATAATTTGTATATTTTAATCATTTGTATATTTTTCGTTTCCAATTAGTTTTAAAATTAGTTTTTCCGTAGTTATTTTATATTTATAGATTCTTAGGCTTTATCGTAAAATCCCTTAAGTGCTTTTTCTTTAGATTAAGATTTAGACGCTTTGGAATTTTACGACGCCGTTTTTCGCTTTAGTTTTAAATAGATTTTAGTGCCTTTAAGTAATTGCCGTTTTCTGAATAAAATTGCATTAACCTTTAGACCTTTAGGCGCAACTTTTTAGATATAATTTTTAGACTTTTATGTTTCGACGTTTTTCTTTCTTATTTTTATTTTTCGACGTTTTTCGACGCGCTTCTTTTTCTTTCTTATTTCTCGACGATCTAGTTTTTAGGACATAGAATTTTCTATTTCTTCTCTAAAATTTCAAAAACGAAAAATTATTTTAAGTGGTAAAATTGATAGACATCCAAATTTTCTAGTTCGTAGTAATAGTTGGATTTGTTAGTGGCTGAGTTGTGAGCTTCCGATTTAAAGGGTTCTGGCTCCCTGCTACATCTTTTGGCTATTCGAAACGTGGGCAAAAGTAGAAAAAGTCTATTAATTTGATAACTTATATAATTTTTTGTTAGTAAATCCACCACATTGTAGCTAAAATTTGGTAATAAGCGCATTATGGAAAATCTCGAAAATATCTTGGAAACTCTTTATGACATCCGAAATCAATTTCATCAATACTCTCGAACAGGTGTTGATGACAATTCATTCGGTCAATCTTGGATCACGAATGACGAAACAATAACTGGTTGTGAAATCTATGGAGATTATCACTCAACATGGGAATGTTATTATTACGTTCCTATGGAAAATTACGCACCCACGGAACCTGAATGGAACGATTATGAAGAATACAATTCAAATTGGGATTATTCCCAAGAATATATCCAAACTCAACAACCAGAAGACGAGGAGAATTATGTGTCTGAAAATCTTTTAGACAATATGAAAATCAAACTCGAAGAACTCGATGATCAAAATGAACAAATAAGAGAGTTTGTAAATAGATAAGCTGAAACTCTATCAGACTACACACCTGTTGATCTGAGGAGTCATGTACAAGAAAATCTCATATCATCGAATTTTGTTGAATTCGAGAGCTCCGAAATCACCAACTATCCTGATGATACTTTTTATTCAGCTTTACCAATTTCACAACATATCGACACATTAGCCTCTACCGACGAAATCATCGATCCATTAATGGATGAAGAAGAAGTAAGGGTGACAAATTGGTACTCTTGGGAAAACGATAACATTGAAAACTTTACCCTCGAGATCAAAGTGGTGGGACCGATAAGTACCGTTAATGAAAAAGAATCTGCTTCGATCCCGAAATTCACCATTCCACAACCTTCTAACCCAATATTCTCAATAGACAAGTCATCTACTGAAGATGAACTACGAGCTGTAATAGATAATGACACCTCAAATTTCACCCAATTGGGTAATAGAGGTGAAAACTTTGATCCCGAGAATAAACGAAAGGAAATGTTAGGAATTGTCCACCCTATAGAAATATGTATGTCGGTGTATATCGATCCATTTGACCAAGAACCAGAAAAGAGACATATCCATTTACTAAAAGCTACACTTAAAAAAGAATTAAGTAGTGACGATCGGGTGGTTCTAAACTTTAAACCCATTGATATATTATACACCGCCCGAGATGTAAATAACTGGCTCACTATTCTAATTCGTGGAACTTATTCTACTGACTTCACATATCATCAGCTAAGTGTGGGGAAGTCTAACCCCACTTAACGTTAAATTAGGGGTTCGGGTTAGTGCATAACTCGTTAATAAACATGCATAATAAGTAAGGGTAAAAGACGCATTTTCAAATATTAACAAACAGCTCATAAAAGCAGCCGTTTTTGAAGAAAAAAAACATGTGTGATAAAACAAGAAGGGATGAACGATGAGGTGCACCATCTATCATTCGACGAGCTTTGAAAATACAAACTGGGTATTTTTAATTATTTTCTACACTAATCACCCTCATGAATTTATAATTAGAGTCTGATTTCATGCAAATGACGGCATTGCATGATCTCAAGTGTGGGGAAGGGTTATAAATTCTCTCGGGTTTATATTTGGCTTATTTTCTAAATTTTGTGAAAATTTTAAAAAAATTTCAACTAAATGAATTCAAAATCATGTTTAAACATATTTATGAACGATAAAACTAGGTGTTAATGCCGAAATTATTGTTACTTCGGAAAGGACATAAATTGAGAAACAACTAAAACGCTTGAATTTATTTATTAAGATATAAAAATACGCATGAAAAAAGCCAAGCGTGGGGAGAATGTACCAAGCTATTCAATTAAAAACTATCTATCACATATTTTTGTAAAGTTATTGCAGGTACTTTTATTTTGGACTAAATTAAATGGTTTACCCGATTTACTGTAATGAAAGATGGATCTACGCGATGAATCAATTCCATCATTAAAAGGAAGTAAAGTCTTCCGAAAAAGACACGCGCTTCTTGATTTAGGTCAAGAAGTTGTCATCCAGACCAGCTGTAGGTTGACGAAAAATTTAGAAAAGTCATCTCTAAAATCAGCAGGAAATCCACGGACCTCAGTATCAAACAGGGTCGCCAAGTGGTCAGACTTATCCTAACCATGAGAGGATCTGTCTCGTAAAATAGGGAGGGCGCCGTGCAAATTAGCTTGATAAGAATAATGAATCAGACCCCCAGAAAGGATAATCTCCTTAAAGATTAAAAATTAGCTTTTAAGACTGATATTACTCAATCCTTGAGATTGACCTTAAAGATTGAGAATTACAAACTCATGGAATTCAATGATATCTAAACTCGAGCTTAAACGAGAAAATATTTTGATCAAAATTACAAACCAATTTGTTTTCTGAAAACCTATTTTCAATGCGTTCATTACCGTTGAACGTAAAATCTTAGAAATTCACCTGGAATTCATTAGGTCACCGGAACCAAATCGGGTGTCAACCGTAAGAACGGTGGTTGCATAGCATGGTCGAAGA
Source organism: Rutidosis leptorrhynchoides (assembly GCF_046630445.1). Taxonomy (NCBI): domain Eukaryota; kingdom Viridiplantae; phylum Streptophyta; class Magnoliopsida; order Asterales; family Asteraceae; genus Rutidosis; species Rutidosis leptorrhynchoides. The sequence goes on from NC_092339.1 coordinate 155,075,545, forward strand.
TAGGACCTTGTGCCAGACAGAAAAAATCATAGGATGATCTTTATTATTGCTCCTACAAAGGATAGTAATAGCATCCGACACGTTTTTTAAACCATGAATAAATGCATGTCATTAGACATTGCCTTAACAATTTCTTGTTCATCGCTTTCCTTTACAATCGGATGATAGTTTGCCGAAAGGTAATATACGGGACAAGTAAACTGGATGTGTGCTTTCCTAATACAAGGTTAGCAAGTGGGTGACACAAAACCATAAGTTTTGAGCTAAAATTTTCAAACCTGAAACCCACAACAACCCACAAAAACATTTTGCAACACCAGTGAAGGGTTATTCCGGAAAACTTATCTAGGGTAAAAGCTAGATTGAATTTTCAAAAGATCAAATGTTTTCATAAAGATCCAATTTCCTTGAAGGATCTAAATTTTCATAGTCATGTGGGACTGTAAACCACATCGTTACTATCATTTTTATACCACTGTATCAAAATCACTGATGTATAAAGTGTGAGAATAAAAAAGTGATTCGAGTGAAGTGTGATTTTATTTCAAGTTATGTATTGCTTGAGGACAAGCAACGTTCAAGTGTTGAGATATTTGATAGTGCTCCAAATGAACATATATTTAGTAGCAATATCCTCTCAATTTGTAAATTATTTAGTTGTAATTGTCCTATTTTAAGTTGTAATCGTTTATATTAAATAAGTGCGAAGACAAAAGGCGAAAACGACGATTTGAAGACGCAAATGACCAAAAAGCTCAAATGTACAAGATACAATCCAAGTGGTTCAATTTATTGATGAGAAACGTCTAAAAATGACAAAAGTACAAGTTACGGAACGCAAAGTACAAGATATTAAATTATACGAAAGGACGTTCGAAAATCCAGAACCGAGACCTGAGCCAACTATCAACGCCCGACGCAACGGACCAAAAATTACAAGTCAACTATGCACAAGAATATAATATAATATTTAAATAATTATATAAATTATTTATATATTATATATATTTAAATAAAACATCGACAAGCAAGGAAACAAATCAAATGTGGCTGGATCCAGCTGGCCATGCGATCGCATGGCCTGGAAGGCAAAAATCCTTGCGATCGCATGGGGCCAAAATCCTGGCCACATATATAAATAAGCAATGAGTTTGGCCAGAATAATTACACCACAATATATATTACTCCCTCTGTGTAATTTATAAATATATATATATATATATATAATATATATATAGTATAGGGTAGTTTTATATTAGTTAGTTTGGATTATGTAAAGGTTATGTTACGGGTTTTAAAGTTAAAGTTCTGTCTGTATAAAGCTACGCGATAAATACTCAATATAAGTTATGTTCTCCATTTTAAATTAATGTCTCGTAACTAAGTTATTATTTTGCTTATTTGAGCCGAAGTAATCGTGATGTTAGACTAAATATTAAAGACGGGGTTATTGGACTTTGTACCATAATTGGGGTTTGGATAAAAGACCGACACTTGTGGAAATTAGACTATGGGCTATTAATGGGCTTTATATTAACTAAATGATACCTCATTAAATTAATATAGAGATTTATAATTTGACGTAGCTATAAATATCCACTTACGTTCGATCGGATACGATGAGCGGGATATTTATAAATATTAATAATTGTTCATTTGACCGGACACGGGGATGGATTAATAGTCAATGGACTCATTAAAACAGGGGTGGATTACATTCAAAGGTAATTGGTGTAATTGTTAACAAAGTATCAAAACCTTGGATTACACACAGTCGATAACCTGGTGTATTCATTAAACAAAGTATTAAGACCTTGTTACAGTTCGAATCCCTAATTAGTTGGAATATTTGACTTCGGGTATAAGGTTAAATTTGCCGAGCATTTTATAATTATGGCCGATGGACTATTATGGGCAAAAACCAGATAGGTTTCAAATAATCCAGGACAAAGGAAAATTAACCCAGGATAATTAATTAAAATCAAAACATCAAACATCATGATTACGGAAAAGTTTAAATAAGCATAATTGTTTTATTGTATTTCTCATCGTACTTTCATTTACTCGCAATTTTATTTACTGTCATTTTAATTATCGCATTTTAATTATTGTCATTTATATTTACGCTTAAAACTTAAAATCGACAAACCGGTCATTAAACGGTAAAAACCCCCTTTTATAATATTACTACTTATAATTATATATATTTTATATAAATATAGTTGTTAAAAATATTGTATGCAATCACCAGCTCCCTGTGGAATGAACCGGACTTACTAAAAACTACACTACTCTACGATTAGGTACACTGCCTATAAGTGTTGTAGCAAGGTTTAGGTATATCCATTCTATAAATAAATAATAAAACTTGTGTAAAATTGTATCGTATTTAATAGTATTTCCTTGTAAAAATTAATAGTATTTTATACCCCTTCGCTTTAACATCAAGTTTTTGGCGCCGCTGCCGGGGAGTCGGCGAAACGCAATATTTTTAATTTATTTTTGTATAAATATATTTATATATATTTTTAGAAAAACAATATAAAGTTATATAAAAAAAAAACTGGACTTACAGGCCCATGCGATCGCATGAGCCAGAAGCCTCAACACCATGCGATCGCATGGCCTGCCATGACAGGTCTGACTCGAGCATTAAATACGTTTAGGGTTTATAAATAATTATTATTATTATTAATTAGGGTTATTTATTTTAATATTTAGTTTTAGTTTTATTTAAAATTAGTAATATTAAGTTTTAATTAGTTTTATTAATATATAAAATTAATACTCTTATAAATAATTATATAAAAAAATATTTTTATAAAATAGGTAATTTTATCATTTTTTGTCCCTTTTTATAATTTGTATATTTTAATCATTTGTATATTTTTCGTTCGCAATTAGTTTTAAAATTAGTTTTTCCGTAGTTATTTTATATTTATAGATTCTTAGGCTTTGCCGTAAAATCCCTTAAGTGCTTTTTCTTTAGATTAAGATTTAGACGCTTTGGAATTTTGCGACGCCGTTTTTCGCTTTAGTTTTAAATAGATTTTAGTGTCTTTAAGTAATTGCCGTTTTCTGAATAAAATTGCATTTACCTTTAGACCTTTAGGCGCAACTTTTTAGATATAATTTTTAGACTTTTAAGTTTCGACGTTTTTCTTTCTTATTTTTATTTTTCGACGTTTTTCGACGCGCTTCTTTTTCTTTCTTATTTCTTGACGATCTAGTTTTTAGGGCATAGAATTTTCTATTTCTTCTCTAAAATTTCAAAAACGAAAAATTATTTTAAGTGGTTAAATTGATAGACATCCAAATTTTCTGGTTCATAGTAATAGTTGGAATTGTTAGTGGCTGAGTTGTGAGCTTCCGATTTAAAGGGTTCTGGCTCCCTGCTACATCTTTTGGCTATTCGAAACGTGGGTAAAAGTAGAAAAAGTCTATTAATTTGATAACTTATATAATTTTTTGTTAGTAAATCCACCACATTGTAGCTAAAATTTGGTAATAAGCGCATTATGGAAAATCTCGAAAATATCTTGGAAACTCTTTATGACATCCGAAATCAATTTCATCAATACTCTCAAACAGGTGTTGATGACAATTCATTCGGTCAATCTTGGATCACGAATGACGAAACAATAACTGGTTGTGAAATCTGTGGAGATTATCACCCAACATGGGAATGTTATTATTACGTTCCTATGGAAAATTACGCACCCACGGAACCTGAATGGAACGATTATGAAGAATACAATTCAAATTGGGATTATTCCCAAGAATATATCCAAACTCAATAACCAGAAGACGAGGAGAATTATGTGTCTGAAAATGTTTTAGACAATATGAAAATCAAACTCGAAGAACTCGATGCCCAAAATGAACAAATGAGAGAGTTTGTAAATAGGCAAGCTGAAACTCTATCAGACTACACACCTGTTGATCTGAGGAGTCATGTACAAGAAAATCTCATGTCATCGAATTTTGTTGAATTCGAGAGCTCCGAAATCACCAACTATCCTGATGATACTTTTTATTCAGCTTTACCAATTTCACAACATATCGACACATTAGCCTCTACCAACGAAATCATCGATCCATTAATGGATGAAGAAGAAGTAAGGGTGACAAATTGGTACTCTTGGGAAAACGATAACATTGAAAACTTTACCCTCGAGACCAAAGTGGTGGGACCGATAAGTACCGTTAATGAAAAAGAATCTGCTTCGATCCCGAAATTCACCATTCCACAACCTTCTAACCCAATATTCTCAATAGACAAGTCATCTACTGAAGATGAACTACGAGCTGTAATAGATAATGACACCTCAGATTTCACCCAATTGGGTAATAGAGGTGAAAACTTTGATCCCGAGAAAAAACGGAAGGAAATGTTAGGAATTGTCCACCCTATAGAAATATGTATGTCGGTGTATATCGATCCATTTGACCAAGAACCAGAAAAGAGACGTATCCATTTACTAAAAGCTACACTTAAAAAAGAATTAAGTAGTGACGATCGGGTGGTTCTAAACTTTAAACCCATTGATATATTATACACCACCCGAGATGTAAATAACTGGCTCACTATTCTAATTCGTGGAACTTATTCTACCGACTTCACATATCGTCAGCTAAGTGTGGGGAAGTCTAACCCCACTTAACGTTAAATTAGGGATTCGGGTTAGTGCATAACTCGTTAATAAACATGTATAATAAGTAAGGGTAAAAGACGCATTTTCAAATATTAACAAACAGCTCAGAAAAGCAGCCGTTTTTGAAGAAAAAAAACATGTGTGATAAAACAAGAAGGGATGAACGATGAGGTGCACCATCTATCATTCAAAGAGCTTTGAAAATACAAACTGGGTATTTTTAATCATTTTCTACACTAATCACCCTCATGAATTTATAATTAGAGTCTGATTTCATGCAAATGAGGGCATTGCATGATCTCAAGTGTGGGGAAGGGTTATAAATTCTCTCGGGTTTATACTTGGCTTATTTTCTAAATTTTGTGAAAATTTTAAAAAAATTTCAACTAAATGAATTCAAAATCATGTTTAAACATATTTATGAACGATAAAACTAGGTGTTAATGCCGAAATTATTGTTACTTCGGAAAGGACATAAATTGAGAAACAACTAAAACGCTTGAATTTATTTATTAAGATATAAAAAGACGCATGAAAAAAGCCAAGTGTGGGGAGAATGTACCAAGCTATTCAATTAAAAACTATCTATTACATGTTTTTGTAAAGTTATTGCAGGTGCTTTTATTTTGGACTAAATTAACTGGTTTACCCGATTTACTGTAATGAAACATGGATCTACACGATGAATCAATTCCATCATTAAAAGGAAGTAAAGTCTTCCGAAAAAGTCACGCGCTTCTTGATTTAGGTCAAGAAGTTGTCGTCCAGACCAGCTGTAGGTTGACGAAAAATTTAGAAAAGTCATCTCTAAAATCAGCAGGAAATCCACAGACCTCAGCATCAAATAGGGTCGCCAAGTGGTCAGACTTATCCTAACCATGAGAGGATCTGTCTCGTAAAATGGGGAGGGCACCGTGCAAATTAGCTTGATAAGAATAATGAATCAGAACCCCAGAAAGGATAATCTCCTTAAAGATTAAAAATCAGCTTTTAAGACTGATATTACTCAATCCTTGAGATTGACCTTAAAGATTGAGAATTACAAACTCATGGAATTCAATGATATCTAAACTCGAGCTTGAACGAGAAAATATTTTGATCAAAATTACAAACCGATTTGTTTTCTGAAAACCTATTTTCAATGCGTTCATTACCATTGAACGTAAAATTCTAGAAATTCACCTGGAATTTATTAAGTCACCGGAACCAAATCGGGTGTCAACCGTAAGAACGGTGGTTGCATAGCATGGTCGAAGACAGAACCTTGTGCCAGACTGAAAAAATCATAGGATGATCTTTACTATTGCTCCTACAAAGGATAATAATAGCATCCGACACGTTTTTTAGACCATGAATAAATGCATGTCATTAGACATTGCCTTAACAATTTCTTGTTCATCGCTTTCCTTTATAACCGGATGGTAGTTTGCCGAAAGGTAATATACGGGACAATTAAACTGGATGTGTGCTTTCCTAATACAAGGTTAGCAAGTGGGTGACACAAAACCATAAGTTTTGAGTTAAAAATTTTCAAATCTGAAACCCACAACAACCCACAAAAACATTTTGCAACACCGGTGAAGGGTTATTCCGGAAAAATTATCAGTATTTTATACCCCTTCGCTTTAACATCATGTATGAACTCTTAAAAGTATTATCAGTGTAATAATAACTTTTTTTTTATTTGTCATGGGTATATATGCAATAAGTATTTTTAATTAATGGATGATGGTTTTTATTATGAAATATGCACTTCAATATTAATAAGTAAATCGTGGTGTCCAATTGTGGAACCCAGGAATCACTTTGGATCGGTGATATCGCATATTTATTACGCGTTTTCCTTAGCGATATCGATCACATTTTGGTCCTTTTGGATACGATTTGGTGTTATTTCGATAAGTGTGGTGAAAGTTCGAGTTCTAAGACCAAGGAGATGAAATTTGAAGTTATTTGATGGTTTTAGTGATTTTCTATGGAAACGAGTGAAAGAGTTTGGTTCGAAAACGACTGATTTTATGAGTTTTACAGTCCGGATTCAGCAAAAAGGGTCTGGAGCGCCGCTCAAAAACATGGAGCGCCGCTCCAGTAGGCAGCAAATTCAATTCGAGAGTTTTCAGAAATCCAGAAGTCAGAAATCAGCTATATGGAGCGCCGCTCCATATATGGAGCGCCGCTCCACTTCCTGTCGGTTTCAGAATTTTACTATTTAAGGCCCGGATTTTTACCCTAATTATTCATTATTGCATCCAGATGAATTCCAGCAACTTTTTGACGAAAAAGGTGATTTTTGGGGAATCCCAAGATCATTCTAACACATCTATCATTCGGGAACGCGTCTCGATCCGTTCATCATTCAAGAACACAATTTTCATTAGGTTTAATTCTTATCATCAATATGAATACTCTTAATTGTTTATTTGTGATTTTGGCTTTAGCTATGATTGTTGGCTAAGCACTTTAATGTTTGTCTAGATTAAATATTCGTATGTGTTTGGATGATTCTTTAATGTTTGATTTGATTAATGCATGATAATTATGAGTTTTGATTAAGAGCCATTCTTGTGGGTGTTGATTATTGTTACTAGGTTGATTAGTGATCTTGTTTGAACAAATGGAACCCTGTTTCAATTTAGTGAACTAATTTTCAATTGATTTGTCTTAACCAATTGGGTGCTTACTGGACCAAGGGAGTAAACCGGGTAACATAGATTGAACAAAATATGGGTGAATTGTGTGGAGCGAACGCATAACCAATTGAATTTCAATCTTATAATGAGCTAATTACTAAGTCACAAACGAAAGAGGTCTTTGGTGAAAGGGAACCCTAAGCCAATAAATCCTAGTTTGACGTGTTTTTTAAAAGAGAACTCTGGGTAAACCGACTCTGTAGTTGTATATATTGATAAATTGAACTAGTGCTTAATAAAAAATTATCCGACACTGCGAATAGGAGATCTAGGTGAACATTCTTTTATCTATTGAATTCAAATATCTTTACTTTTCATTGAGTCTGCATTTACTTTCTATAAACTTAAAAACACCAAAAAATATTGTCTTTTACGTTTAATCTATCCTTGATTTGGCTAATCATTAAATAGCCACAAAACAAATTATCTCGTACTTTCGATTTTCATAGATTAACTTAGTTTATTTTTATTAGTTGCAATCTTAATTGTCACGTTTAAACTGTCCTTGGAACGATTTTGGAATTACCAACTGTATACTATTGCACGATCGGGTACACTGCCCGTTAGTGTGTAGTAATCTTTAAACCGGCATTTTCCAAGATAAATTATATACTAGATTTCACACATCAAGTTTTTGGCGCCGCTGCCGGGGATAGTTGTGTCGAAAATTAAGATAGTTATTTAATTGTTCTTAGTTTAGTTTTAATTATAGTTTATTATTATTTTTTGTTATTTTCAGTTGAATCGGTGCGTTTAATCAGTTGTTAGTTGTGATTTCGCAGATAAAGGTAGTGCATGCCACATACGCGTTCTTCTAATTCTTCGATTCTTTAACCGTTTGACGAACCCAAAAGAGAGTTATTCAGAGCGTCAAGTCAAGAGCACCAGTCTACAGTGGATTCATCAGCTTCTTCAAGCGATAATATAATTAATTTGGGTAGTGGTGCTGAGACTGTGGTGCCTGAATCACCACCTGTAATCAACGAAGCAGAAGACTCTTACGTTTCATTTGATACTTTCGATACTGAAGAGATGGCTGAACAACCAAATCGTCCTCAGACTATGGCAAAAAAGTTGAAGGCTACCTGAGCTGGCCAAGGAAATTCGATTACTCAACCGAACATCACTCAGCCTTTTCAAATTACAGGTCCGATTCTGAGTTTGATTTCTTCTTACTGCCAATTTCATGGCAAGGATAGTGAGGATGCTAACGAGCATCTTCGTATTTTCAATGATGTTTGCAACTGTAACATCCCGCCTTTTTCCGTTTACTTTTCTGTTTAATGATTTAAATTCCGTTATATGTTTATGACATCCCTCGTTAATACGCGTTTTAAAAATATCTCGTTTAGGTAATTCACGCACCCGCAACCAAACTCGAGGGACTAGTTTCGCCAAAGTGCCAAGGAGGTGACTAGCTTTTGACTAGTCAACCCCACCTCCCATATTTTTCATTTCATTTCTCTTTTCTTTCATTACTTCCTTATTTTCTTTCAAATCTACATTACAAGAATCATCACCTAATTCCAATCGAGCAAGCTACAATCAAAACAAATTACATATTTAGAATCCTTGCAATTTCCTCTTCGATTCCATACCGATTTCATTACATTTGGGTAACTTTCTAAAATCACTAGATTTTGTGTTCTTGATGTTTTTAACTTATAAAGTTGTTAATTAGTGTCTATGGCTCAAGTCTAACATGAATATATGATTTATATGTTCGATCTTGTTATTTTTTATAACTAGCATGAACTTGAAAGTTTGGTGTGTTTGATTGATGATTTGGTTGCTTAAATGTTGTTAAATGTTATAAATGCATGTATTAAATGTGTTCCTAACATCACTAGCTTCAATTTGATGTGTAGGTTGTTTTAGAAAACTTCATAAACATGATTAGTGATTTTGATGTTATTTGTTAGGGTTTGATAGAATTGAATGTGAACATTTAATGTATTGAATGCCATGAATTGTGGTTGGTAAGTAGTTAGTTATATGCATGCATTAAGTTCCCGAATCCTATTTTGTGCATTTATGAACTTGAGCATTTATGATGAACATTAATTGATCCTTTATTTTGGAAAGTCGATTGTTACAAATGATGTTTTTGGTTGTTGAAATGTGCTTAGTTGTTTTCCTTGTCAAAAGAGCTTTCCAACGATATAAAATGCGAGTTCTAAGTGTTTGCGGTTTGTGTTTTATGCATAAAAAGGTTTTGGTTTGAGACTTAGAAAACTGAAACTGGCCAGGTACCAGCTCGCGTGTATTGCCACGGCGCAGCCAGCCTATGTCGCGGCGCGACATTAGGCGTGTCCAGGTTCTGACCTCCTTGTCCAATATACGAAAAATGTGTGGCATGCTATGGACCTCCGATTCACATGAAACTTGTTCTAACATGCTTATATATGAATAACTAGCACAGAAAAATAGTTCGGGACCCGACCCGAACGTGTTGACTTTTTCGTTGACTTTGACCCGACCAAAGTTTGACTTTTTGTCAAACTTAACCAAATGATTGTGCAATCTTTCTAACTTGTTTCTATACTAGTATCTTGCATGAAACTTTACAATTTGATTCACATGCTACATAATCGAGTCGTAACGAGCCATAGGACTAATTGAACATCTTTGACCTATCGTGTTTACCGTTATTGATACGACCTATTTGTTTAGGTCAAGACTAGCATTGTCCTTTGCACACGTTACTTTGTGAAGTACTTTTCATACGTGCACTCAAGGTGAGATCATAATCTCATCTTTCAAACAACTTTTATGCTTTAAACTATGGGATGAGAAACATATACGTATCATGCTTTTACACTTTGAACACAAGTACGAAAACGAACATTCCATGTACGGGTTTGAACAAAAATCCTCAATTCAATTATCATTAGTTACACTTGCAGGGTGTAAATGTGAACTTATATTATGTGATCACATGGGCTTGACGATCCTCATTCGGACGGTTCGCTACCGTTAGCGGATGAAATATATTTTCGGGTCTAGTGTATGTTCTAACACTACGCAAAGGGTGCAAAACAGTTAAGTTTGATAATTGGATGCCCGCGAAACAAATAACAACTTTGGAATGCAAATGATTTTGATAATCATATTATATTAAATCTTGTGGTTCAAATGCAACGTTTACTAAAACACCTATGATTTCACCAACATTTTTGTTGACAGTTTTCTATATGTTTTCTCAGGTCCTTGAACGCTACTTGATACATGCTTCCGCACTCTTTTTGATACTTGCTTGGATGTCGAGTATACATGCATAGTTGGAGCGTCTTTTGACAACTTTTAAATTGTGTCGCATAGGTTTCATTCGTACGTTAAACTTTGTAATGTAACTAGTCTTTGAACTACTTTTGTAAACTTGAAACATGCTTTTACTTATGAAATGAATGCGACATATTTTGGTCAAACGTCATGTTAAAGACTTATGACCACGTAACGGGACCTAAGTAGTTGTCGCCGTCAAACATGATTTGGTCGGGTCGCTATAGATGGTATCAGAGCGTTGGTTGTAGGGATTTAGAGTTCATTGGCGTCAACCCCGAGTCATAGGGTACATTAGTGTGTCTAGACTACAACCGGCATATAGACTTGAAGTAGGAATTAATTGACTACTTGTGCATTATACTCGAACTCTTCTATCATATCTGACTCTTATTCAATCTTAATCTCACGTTACTTGATTTAATTGACGCGCCACCTTGACTATATGAAATAGTGTCGAATGCACATATGAATTAGGGTGATGTAATTTCCGGGATTATATTACGGTAACTCATATGAACATTCTGACATTATGACATAAAGAATTTAAGGCGAGTCAAGGAAAATTTCTCTCTATCCTTATTCCAAATCATGGTTAGTATTATTAAGAATACTAATCAACGATATTCTTGTGTTTTGAAGGAACAATGGCTCCTCGCCGTGGACCATGCCGTGAGACACCCGAACAAGCTCTACAACGAATGGTAGCCACCGCCGTAGAGGCGGCCAAGGCCGATCACTACACCAACAATAATAACAACAATGATAATAACAACAACAACAATCAAGGGGCCGGTAACTCAATCGAAGGGTGCTCCTACAAAGCCTTCATGGGGTGCAAACCTCACACTTTTGATTGAACCGGGGGACCGGTTGTACTCACTCGATGGTTCGAACAAACGGAAGCCGTTTTTAGCATAAGCGGTTGTCGGGATCAAGATAAAGTCAAATATTTCACCCACACCTTTGCCGGTATCGCCCTCACGCGGTGGAACACGTATGTACAATCGGTGGGTACCGATGAAGCTCACGCCCTCTATTGGACTGATTTAAGGGAAAGGTTGATCGTCAAATTTTTCCCTCGTGAAGAAACCCGAAAGCTCAAACAAGAGCTAAGAACTTTAAAGGCGGTCGAAAACGATCTCAAGGCCTACAATCAACGATTCGCCGAGCTATCCTTGATGTGTCCTAACCTCGTGAACCCCGAATCTCAAAGGGTTGAACTCTATATGGATGGTCTTTCAAAGAGCATCAAACAAGGAGTGATGTCATCCAAACCCGCTAACCTACAACAAGCCTTAAACATGGCCCGCCAATTGATTGAAATGGTTGACGAAATCGTAGTTCCGGCACCTAAGGTCGAGGATAAAACGGGCGGCATGTCACGACCCTACTTTTTCCGATATCCTTTACCGTTAATTATTTAATGACCGTCAACTGTTAATTGTGCTACGTCATTTCTATGACCTATATTATTATATTAATAATAATATATTAATTATTAAATGTTATGTGAATAATTGTATTCGTATTTTAATTTATACGTTTCTACGTGTCGCGGATTTCTATCCGGCGAATCTTTTCGGTTTTTAAACCAACGGTCGCGTTTTTTGGATATTTAAATCCTAATTATTTTAAATATGATATTTTAAGATCATATAATTATATATAGTATTTATATTTATTTTTCGTCGCGCGTTTGTTATCTCTCCGGATTTTTAATCGCGTAAGTGCGTTTTCGCGTTTCGGGATTCGTTCGGGCTTTCGGGCCACAAGCAATTACACTTTTAGCAACATTGGGCCATGGGGCCCACCCCATGACTCCGCATTCGGCCGACCATAAGGGGAGGGAGTATACTCCCCATTTTTTTTCCATCTCATTTACACATTACACAATTTTAATCTAAACCTAATTACCACTTTTGCTCTCCTTCCTCCCTTCCTTCTCTTTTTGGGAGACGACCAACACCACCAAACATCATCATCTTCATCAATTTTTCAAGCTTGGATCTAGAGATCGTTCATACAATCGGATTCCTCGTTCCGTTCTCTACGCGATTATACTAATTGTTTCTTGATTAGGGTATAAACCCTAACCCTAGAACTTTTAATTTTTATTTATTTTTCTGTATTTTATGTTTATATTATTAGTATGATGATTATTAGTTGTTGTAATGTTGATTGTATGCGTATAATTGCTCGATTGCATATTTTTCGGTTTGATATAATTGGGACAGCAGATTTTTCGTGTGTTTCTGACTTGGTGACTGCTATAAAAGTTAAAATAAAGTATCTAGATGAGTTCCTCTCATCAAGACATTAATTTTAGACTCCGGATTCATGTCGTTTCGATTCCCGGAGCCCTAGATATGATCAAAGTGGTATTTTGTTAAGATTGAAATGTGATTTTGGTATGAACCAGGTTTGGTCCGACTTTGTGACCATAATTGGTGACTTTAGGGTGTGTTAGTGTGTTAGGACTGATGGTGGGGCGAACTTTCATGTTCGGGTCATCTCAATCCGAGCCACGAATCACCCGTTACGTCTAAAACACGTTTTTGATTGAATTGAAGTTCCAAGTAGTGTAATGGCTGTACACCACGACTTGTGGACTTTTCATGGTGTGTTCTTGAGTATACCAAAGTGTCGGGTGGTTTGATTAGGCGGAGATATATGTAAGGCTCGCCGAAAACCGACACCCGGGGCTCAGGATACGACCCGATGAACTTTTGATTTAAAACTTATGATTAATTATTAAACTTATGATATAATTAATGGATTTCAATATCATTTAATTACATATGATAAAAAAGTAATTATTATTATTTAAGACTTATGACATATATTTATTATATCATTTAATTAATACTTACGATTTAAGTAACATTTTAATTAAACATATGATTAATAATACTTCATTATTAATAGAAAATACTTATGATAAGTATTAAACTTATATTATAAGATTATTATAATAAGACTTATAATAAGGATTAATTAATTATTTAATTATTATAAGGCTTAATTATCATTTAATTATAATTTAAGTATTAAATACTTATGATTTAATAATTATAATTAGAAACTCATGATATGATTAATAATTCATTATTAATTAATAATACTTATGATATGATTTAAAATTTATTATTAATTAATAATACTTACATTATGACTAATATTTAATTAATTAATTAAATGCTTATGTTATATAAATTATATCATTTAAATTTATATTAACTTTAATAATTCATTTTAATTTAATAAAACTTATGTTATGACATAATTAGACATATTTAACTTTAACAAACATTATAACTTACATTATTATTGTAACTTATACTTTTAAAATTTACGTTGACCATGTTTGACCAAGGTTGACTTTTGAGTTGACTTTCGGTTGACTTTTGTTGACTTTCTAATTAAGGAAACTTTCCTAACTTATAAACTTTCCTAAAATAGCAACTTTCTAAATTTGGAAACTTTCCAAAAATAGAAAACTTTCCAAAAATAGAAACTTTCCAAAAATAGAAACTTTCCAAAAATAGACACTTTCCAAAAATAGAAACTTTCCAAAAATAGACACTTTCCAAAAATAGAAACTTTTCAAAAATGGAAACCTGCTAAAAATAGAAACTTTCTAAAAATAGAAACTGTGTGTCCGTAAGCTGTTCTGATCAAACCGATGCATATTGAGTATTGTTCTATGTCTACTTGCAACATGTACAATAGCTATCATTCTAAGACTTGACCTAAGTTAGTTATTTATATCGACCTGCTTTATTTATAGGTCGGCGTTGTGATCATTCCTGATCACTGTACTACATTTGCTGTTCGCTTAATTGTGTTGGTTACTTCATTACTATTAAGGTGAGTTATAGTCCTGTTTTTACATACTTCTCAAAGTACATTTTTGGGATGTGATTACATGCATTTTATTTCACGTTTAGACACAAGTGACAATTAAATTTAAATTATTCATTGTGAGTTGGACAAAAATATTCTCTAGTCTGGTAACTATAATCATTGGTTTCTACCGGTGAACGCGAATCCTTCGGATAGATCTATCGGGTTTGACAACCCCATTTCGAGCTAGTCGTGCTAGCAATTTATAATCAGAATGTTTAGTACTTCGTATTTTGTTGTAGATACACTGTCCAGTGAATATTTTTTTATTGTGATTGGCAAGGGTAAATAAAGGGTTAAGTGGTTACCAGGTGGCTCATTGATAATGGAATAATGTTTAATGTTTTCTAACATTTTTAAATCTTGTGGTCTAAAGTTTATTCAATTATTTAAACCTATAATTCACTCAACCTTTGTGTTAACAGTTTACTCGCATGTTTTCACAGGTACTTGAGTTTATATGACGCTTCCGCTGTGTTTAGAAGAGTCTGCATGCATTTGGGCAGATTTTTATGAAATAATCTATGAAACTTTGGATTGCATTCGGTTTTTGAATAATTATTACTTGTGGGTTGTTGACAATGTTTTGTGTCAACTTTGGATTATTAATATCTTGGGTTACTTTTAAACTACATATTTTGGTATGCTTTCCTTTTTGGGAAACTTTTGAAATAAAAGAATGCAATGTCATTTGTTAAATTCATTTAAGTTCGATCAAGCTGTGGGACCAAGTGACGGAGCCGTTAAGTGTTTTGACGGGGCCATCACACGGCAACAAAAGAAAATGGGAAGCCCCCCAATCAAGCAACAACTACAACAACAACTTCATCAAAAAGCCTTACACCTCCGACGCCAAGAAAAGTTATGGCGGAAATAAACCCTTTTGCAACAAATGCCACAAACACCACTATGGTGAATGTAGCAATCTATTTTGCCACCGGTGCCAAAGGGGTGGCCATGTGGCCAACGATTGTAGAAGTGCCTCCCCCGTCACTCAAAAGGTACCCAATGCACCAAAACCGGGCACTTGTTATGAATGTGGCCAAACGGGTCATTTTAGAAATACATGTCCGAAGAAGAAAGCCAACCCTAACACACGCGGCCGAGATTTCAACATCAACACCGAGGAAGCCCGAGAGGATAATGAATTAGTCACGGCTACATTTCTCCTCAACAACACTTATGTTACTTGTTTATTCGATTCGGGTGCCGATAAGAGTTTTGTATCCAAGACTTTGACTCATTCTTTTAGCACTCCACCACTTCCACTAGATACCACTTATACCATTGAAGTGGCCAACGGGAAACTATTGAGTGCCGACACATATTACCGGGGGTGTACGTTAAACATTTTGGGTAATGAGTTTGAAATTGACTTGATACCCATGGAACTAGGAAGCTTCGATGTAATAATCGGTATGAATTGGCTAGCCAAAATGAAATCTCACATCCTTTGTGATCTTAACGCAATCCGGATTCCTATCGAGAACGGCGAACCTTTGATCGTCTATGGCGATAAGAGTTGCACCGGACTCAACCTTGTTTCATGCATTAAAGTTAGAAAACTACTCCGTAAGGGTTGTTTTGCGATCCTTGCTCACGTTAAGAAAGTCGAGCCCAATGAGAAGCGCATCGATGATGTGCCAATTGTTAGTGACTATTCCGATGTATTTCCCGACGAATTGCCGGGTCTTCCACCTCATCGATCGGTTGAATTCCAAATCAATCTTATTTCAGGAGCCGCACCCGTAGCACGTGCACCATATAGACTCGCTCCATCCGAAATGCAAGAATTACAAAGTCAAATCCAAGAACTACATGATCGTGGTTTTATCCAACCTAGCCATTCACCTTGGGGCGCTCCGATTTTGTTTGTTAAAAACAAAGACGGATCCCTACGAATGTGCATTGATTATCATGAACTAAACAAATTGACGGTTAAAAACCGATATCCTCTTCCTCACATCGATTACCTCTTTGATCAACTAAAAGGGTCTTGTGTATATTCGAAAATCGATCTCCGCTCGGGTTATCATCAATTAAGGGTTAAGGGGGAAGATGTCTTCAAAACCGCTTTCCGAACTAATTATGGTAGTTATAAATTCCTTGTCATGCCATTTAGTCTCACTAATGCACCGACGGTGTTCATGGATCTTATGAACCGCGTGTGCAAACCGTATCTTGACAAATTTGTTATCGTGTTCATCGATGATATTTTGGTTTATTCTGAAAGCGAAAAAGAACACGAGGAACACCTCCGACTTGTGCTTGAACTTTTAAGATAAGAACGACTCTATGCCAAGTTCTCCAAGTGTGAATTTTGGTTGAAGGAAGTTTAATTTCTTGGTCACGTTGTAAGTGACCAAGGTATTAAAGTCGATCCATCAAAAATCAAAGCCATTAGTAAATGGGAGACTCCTACTACTCCTACTCACATTCGTCAATTCTTGGGTCTCGCCGGATACTATCGTAGATTCATCAAAGATTTCTCTTTGGTCGCTCGTTCTCTAACCGCGTTAACTCATAAGGGAAGAAAATTCGTTTGGGCAACCGAACAAGAATCCGCATTTTAAATCTTAAAAACAAAGCTAACCACCACTCCTATCTTGTCACTTCCCGAAGGAAACGATGATTTAGTTGTGTATTGTGACGCCTCGAAACATGGTTTTGGGTGTGTGTTGATGCAACGAACGAAAGTCATTTCTTATGCTTCTCGACAACTCAAAATTCATGAACGAAACTACACGACACATGATATCAAACTCGGAGCCGTTGTCTTTGCACTTAAAATGTGGAGACACTATCTTTATGGAACCAAGAGTACTATCTTTACCGATCACAAAAGTCTCCAACACATCTTCGATCAAAAGCAACTAAACATGAGACAACGAAGGTGGATTGAAACCTTAAATGATTACGATTGCAAGCTTCGTTACCATCCTGGAAAGGCAAATGTAGTAGCCGATGCCTTAAGTCAAAAATAAAGAGCGGTGCCTCTTCGTATCTGAGCCTTAAACATCACCATCCACACCAACCTTAATAGCCAAATTCGGGTAGCCCTAGATGAGGCTCTCAAGGATGAAAACGTTTCACACGAGCTCTTGAACATTCTCGTCTCTCGATTCGAAATTAGGGAGACCGGACTCCGATATTTCGCGGGAAGGATTTGGGTGCCTAGATATGGGGACCTACGAAGCCTTATTTTAGATGAAGCTCATAAGTCACGATACTCGATTCACCCCGGTGCCAATAAGATGTACCACGACCTTAAAGAACAATATTGGTGGCCGAACATCAAAAGGGACGTAGCTACTTATGTTGCCAAGTGTTTGACATGTTCCAAAGTCAAAGCCGAACACCAAAGACCATCCGGGTTACTTCAACAACCCGAAATCCCACAATGGAAGTGGGAAAGAATAACAATGGATTTTATCACCAAACTACCAAAAACGACGGGCATTTATGATACCATTTGGGTTATTGTTGACCGTCTCACCAAATCAGCACACTTTATCGCCATGAAGGAGACCGACAAAATGGAGAAACTTGCACAACTTTACATCAAGGAGATCGTAGCCCGACACGCTGTACCTTTATCGATTATCTCCGACCGAGATGGCCGTTTTGTTTCTAGATTTTGGCGTTCCTTGCAAGAAGCATTGGGAACGCGTTTAGACATGAGCACCGCATATCACCCTCAAACCGATGGACAAAGCGAACGCACAATTCAAACCTTGGAGGACATGTTACGAGCTTGCGTGGTTGATTTTAGAAAAGCTTAGGACAAGCACTTACCTCTAGCCGAGTTCTCTTACAACAATAGTTATCACGCGAGTATAAAAGCCGCACCTTTTGAAGCGCTATATGGCCGAAAATGTCGTTCACCTCTTTGTTAGGCCGAGGTAGGCGATGTGCAAATCACCGGACCCGAACTCATTCACGAAACTACCGAGAAGATCGTACAAATCCGAGATAGGCTTCGGACGGCCCGGAGTCGTCAAAAGTGCTACACCGACAAAAGAAGCAACGACCTCGAATTTCAAGTCGGTGACCGAGTAATGTTAAAAGTCGCACCTTGGAAAGGTGTAATCCGTTTTGGGAAATGTAGGAAGCTAAATCCGCGGTATATTGGTCCTTTCGAAATCTTGGAGCGTATTGGAACCGTTGCTTATCGTTTAGATCTTCTGCCTCAATTGAACTCCGTTCATCCTACCTTCCATGTATCTAACTTGAAAAAGTGTCTTGCCGAACCCGATATCGTCATCCCTCTCGAGGAACTTACTATTGATGACAAACTTCATTTTGTGGAGGAACCGGTTGAAATTGTGGACACCTCCGTCAAGACATTAAAACAAACCCGAATTCTGATTGTTAAAGTCCGTTGGAACGCCAAAAGAGGACCCGAGTTTACTTGGGAAAGGCAAGATCAAATGCAAAGGAAATACCCTCATCTATTCCCGGTTCCGGAAACGCAAGATTCTGAGGAAGAAACAACGACTCCTAAGCCTACTTAAATTTCGGGACGAAATTTCTTTTAAGGAGTAGGTAACGTAACATCCCGCCTTTTTCCGTTTACTTTTCCGTTAAATGATTTAAATTCCGTTATATGTTTATGACATCCCTCGTTAATACGCGTTTTAAAAATATCTCGTTTAGGTAATTCACGCACCCGCAACCAAACTCGAGGGACTAGTTTCGCCAAAGTGCCAAGGAGGTGACTAGCTTTTGACTAGTCAACCCCACCTCCCATCTTTTTCATTTTATTTCTCTTTTCTTTCATTACTTCCTTAT
Organism: Rutidosis leptorrhynchoides; assembly: GCF_046630445.1. NCBI lineage: Eukaryota > Viridiplantae > Streptophyta > Magnoliopsida > Asterales > Asteraceae > Rutidosis > Rutidosis leptorrhynchoides. The sequence goes on from NC_092339.1 coordinate 155,094,869, forward strand.
TTTCTTTCAAATCTCCATTACAAGAATCATCATCTAATTCCAATCGAGCAAGCTTCAATCAAAACAAATTACATATTTGGAATCCTTGCAATTTCCTCTTCGATTCCATACCGATTTCATTACATTTGGGTAACTTTTTAAAATCACTAGATTTTGTATTCTTGATGTTTTTAACTTATAAAGTTGTTAATTAGTGTCTATGGCTCAAGTCTAACATGAATATATGATTTATATGTTCGATCTTGTTATTTTTGATAACTAGCATGAACTTGAAAGTTTGGTGTGTTTGATTGATGATTTGGTTGCTTAAATGTTATTAAATGTTATAAATGTATGTATTAAATGTGTTCCTAACATCACTAGCTTCAATTTGATGTGTAGGTTGTTTTAGAAAACTTCATAAACATGATTAGTGATTTTGATGTTATTGGTTAGGGTTTGATAGAATTGAATGTCAACATTTAATGTATTGAATGCCATGAATTGTGGTTGGTAATTAGTTAGTTATATGCATGCATTAAGTTCCCGAATCCTATTTTGTGCATTTATGAACTAGAGCATTTATGATGAACATTAATTGATCCTTTATTTTGGAAAGTCGATTGTTACAAATGATGTTTTTGGTTGGTGAAATGTGCTTAGTTGTTTTCCTTGTCAAAAGAGCTTTCCAACGATATAAGATGCGAGATCTAAGTGTTTGCGGTTTGTGTTTTATGCATAAAAAGGTTTTGGTTTGAGACTTAGAAAACTGAAACTGGCCAGGTACCAGCTCGCGTGTATTGCCGCGGCGCGGCCACCCTATGTCGCGGCGTGACATTAGGCGTGTCCAGGTTCTGACCTACTTGTCCAATATACGAAAAATGTGTGGCATGCTATGGACCTCCAATTCACATGAAACTTGTTCTAACATGCTTATATATAAATAACTAGCACAGAAAAATAGTTCGGGACCTGACCCGAACGTGTTGACTTTTTCGTTGACTTTGACCCGATAAAAGTTTGACTTTTTGTCAAACTTAACTAAATGATTGTGCAATCTTTCTAACTTGTTTCTATACTAGTATCTTGCATGAAACTTGACAATTTGATTTACATGCTACATAATCGAGTCGTAACGAGCCATATGACTAATTGAACATCTTTGACCTATCGTGTTTACCGTTATTGATACGACCTATTTGTTTAGGTCAAGACTAGCATTGTCCTTTGCACACGTTACTTTGTGAAGTACTTTTCATACGTGCACTAAAGGTGAGATCATAGTCCCATCTTTCAAACAACTTTTATGCTTTAAACTATGGGATGAGAAACATATACGTATCATGCTTTTACACTTTGAACACAAGTACGAAAATGAACATTCCACGTACGGGTTTGAACAAAAATCCTCAATTCAATTATCATTAGTTACATTTGTAGGGTGTAAACGTGAACTTATATTATGTGATCACATGGGCTTGACGAGCCTCATTCGGACGGTTCGCTACCGTTAGCGGATGAAATATATTTTCGGGTCTAGTGTATGTTCTAACACTACGCAAAGGGTGCAAAACAGTTAAGTTTGATAATTGGGTGCCCGCGAAACAAATAACAACTTTGGAATGCAAATGATTTTGATAATCGTATTATATTAAATCTTGTGGTTCAAATGCAACGTTTACTAAAACACCTATGATTTCACCAACATTTTCGTTGACAGTTTTCTATATGTTTTCTCAGGTCCTTGAACGCTACTTGATACATGCTTCCGCACTCTTTTTGATACTTGCTTGGATGTCGAGTATACATGCATAGTTGGAGAGTCTTTTGACAACTTTTAAATTGTGTCGCATAGGTTTCATTCGTACGTTAAACTTTGTAATGTAACTAGTCTTTGAACTACTTTTGTAAACTTGAAACATCCTTTTACTTATGAAATGAATGCGACATATTTTGGTCAAACATCATGTTAAAGACTTATGACCATGTAACGGGACCTAAGTAGTCGTCGCCGTCAAACATGATTTGGTCGGGTCGCTACAGCAACCGTTTTAAGCTGCATGAGGTTGTCGATACTTCGATCAAGACAAGGCTTTTTCCCTGGACTCTTAAGGGAGAAGCTAAGAGATGGCTAGATAAGAAACCAGAGGGAGCGATTACCTCTTGGGAAGTTTTGGTAGATAAGTTCTTAGCAAAGTTTTTCCCTGCGTCTCGAGCTGCTAGACTTCAAGTAGAAATTTCACAATTCAGGCAAAAGAACAGTGAGACATTATTTGATGCTTGGGACCGTTATGCTAATATGTGAAAGGATCCGTCCTAATCCACCTGGACGAAGTCATCAACATTTGGTCCCATTGCGATGATCGGCTCCAAGTAATGTCCTTATATTGAGCAAATGCACAGCGGAAGACTTAATTCGTACCTGAGAATAAACATGCTTTAAAGTGTCAACCAAAAGGTTGGTGAGTTCATAGGTTTATCATAACAATCATTTCAATATGTTAATAGACCACAAGATTTCATAATCATAAACATAATACACTCGCAAGTGTATGTAAAGAATTCTAAGTGGATGAGCACTTGGTAACCATACTTAACATTTAATCAACGTCGCATATTCCCTTTATTATGAAATCTCACTACACCGTACCAAGTGTAGTCACCAAAACGAAGTACTGTGCAACCGTTGAATACTGGTCGTCCAGTCCGGTTGGGGTTGTCAGGCCCGATAGATCTATCAACAGGATTCGCGTTTACAATACCCATGTAAATAGTAGTTACCAAGCTACAGGGAAATATGCTAGTGGTACAACTCAGCGTAGAATATATTTTTAAGTACTTGTGTCTATTTTGTAAACATTTATAAAAGCAGCGCATGTATTCTCAGCCCAAAAATATATATTGCAAAAGCAATTAAAAAGGGAGCAAATGAAACTCACTTTTGCCTTGAAGGTATTTAATTCGAATTGGTCTCCGATAGATATCACGAACCTAACCATATATATAATATATCAACATATTTTCTTTTTAAGTAATCGTTACATATATATATACTTTTAATACTTTTAATATTTTCTTAGTCCGTAGTTAGCAGTCTGATGTTAGTGGTCCACAATTAGTTGCTTAAATAAAATAAATAAAGACCCCATCGTATTCGTATTGATTAGAATTAATCTCGACCCATGGTACCATGTTGTCAAATGACGTGTTGCGTACATAAAGTACCGTGTTGTCAAATGACGTGTTGCGTACAATCATGAGGTCTTATGATTAATCTTCTCGTGTTGTTTACGGGTGGTCCTGAAATATATAAAATCAAATCATAAGTAATTATATATAAAATATCATATTAATTAGAAAAGATATGATTAATTTACTTTTTCTCCAAATATTTTCGTAGCTAAACTAGCTTCGGATACCCAATCTTGTTTTAGTCGTAGTTTCTTCATTACAACTCCGTTTTTGTTGGTTCAACTTACCACTTCCTTGGATCGAGTCAAATTTTAAGAATATGAACTGAAAATACCTTAGTTTGTATTCAAAATCATAGGTTATAGGTCAAACTTTGGTGAAACTTATGAAAAACAACATTTAATGATCATTTTTCTAAAAATACTTACACTTTGAGTTAAACCATGAAATTTTTATGTGTTAACATATTCATAATAAATATCATTTTTCTAGAACATGAACTTCCAATTCAAAGTTCAAGATGGTTTTTAATTATCCAACCCAAAACAGCCCCCGGTTGCACTCCGACAACGTAGATTCAGTTTTTAAGATGTTCTTTGTAAAACCAAGTTATATCTTGTTAGGTTAGCATATCATTATGATATATTATAGGTCTTGAAGTGTTTTAAAAGTCAAGTTAGAAGGATCTATTTAGTTTGCGAACAAGTTTGAAATCATTCAAACTATGTTCTTATTGTTAAAATTTTATACCACAAAATAAGATAGCTATATGAATATGAATTGAATAAGATTATGAACAAGGTTACTACCTCAAGTTACTTGGACAAAGTTACTGCAAAAGATAAGAAATAATCTTGGAATCAAAGAGTGGTGGAGTTATATCAAAAGGTTGGAAGTAAACTTCTTCAAATGGGTGGTTATTTTGATATGTTCTTGAAAGAGTTTTCTTATGGTGTTTAAGGCTTGTAATTGAAGCTAAATGATGGGGAAAATGCTTGGAGATGATCAAGTATGAAGTTAGGAGTATTTTTAGAGAGAAATGAGGGTGTAGGTATGAGAAAATGGAGTGAAGAAATGGTGTTCATTTATAAAAACGTTTTTAGTTTATAAAGAAAGAAAAGGATTCCTAATTTTGTTTTCTTACTAATAATTCATACTACTTGACAAATCCTAGTTACCTCATATCTAGGACAGTAATAATGTTGATTAGGATGTTGATTTGATGTGTATATACCAATAGTAAATACGTATAGAAGCTGGGTATGATACGGGTACATATACCCTAGATATACGTATAGAAATCTTGAGGAAACGGAACGAGAATTAAAATATAGCTATCTTTTGTGAATATACTTATATTGTTTTATGTATTTAAGTCCTTAAAAAGTGATTAAATACATTATATATACGATACATGTATAAGCATTATAGATTATAAGTATATATATCAAAGAATGTTACGTATAGTTATCGTTTTGAAAACTTAAGTTAGTAGTTTCAAAATATACTTATAACTCATTGTCATTAGTACACAATGAGATGTTAAACCATCCTTAGATCATGTTAAATATATATAAATACATATATATACACAAACGTATAATTATCGTATGTTATATAGTTCGTGATATCATCGGTCATATTGGACGGTCAAACGTTCTGTAAAACTCTTTTCAAAAACACAAGTCTCAACAATTTGGATTGCTTATCATGTTGGTATGGTTTATTTTATGTAAATATTAATCTCATAAGTATAATTTGATCGGAAAATTCCGGGTCATTACAGTACCTACCCGTTAAAGAAATTTCGTCCCCGAAATTTGATAGAGGTTGTTATGGATAACAATAAGAAGGTTTTCATGACAAATATAAGGTGATAATGGAGTTTTATCATCATTGAGTAATGTAGATAAAATGATTCGATTATGCGAAGAATATAAATGAGACTATCGTAAAAGAGTGAGATGAGTAAAATATATTCGTCTTAACCGATGACGTAGTTATGATTGATTTCCGGGATTTAAGGGATTTAAAGAGAATCTTACGTAATAAGATTTGGTTCTTTGGTGATTAAGGAAATCAGGATCTTCTTTGATTATATGCAATAATCTGTTTTGATTGCTCTGTCGGATATTTCACTATAAATTCACCCCTTCGTTTCCTTATTTTCCACGCACACCTTTTTTTCTTTCTCCCTTGATTCTTACTTTAAAGCATTCATAAAAATGCTCCATCCAGTACTGATTATTGAATATACTCCTAACTTTTATATCTGTCATTCTTCTTTTTCATCTACCACCAGAAGAATCTATTTACTTCTACTGTACTCTTGTGTTTATAGTGTTTCTAATTCTCACGTGTCTCTATATTGCTATCTGCATCGATATACACGATTTGTAATTTCGGGGTTATTATCGGAGTTTATATTCTTCATTATTTTTCGGAGCTTCATGCTTTCGTTTTCTCTTCCTGACTTCGAGTCAAGCGAGTAATGGTCCGGAATTCGTAGATATGAAATTCAGAATGAACATAGCTAATGCTCTAAGAAGAAAATGGTAATAGAACGATTTTGATTTGTTAAATTACCAGAATACCCTGAAGAAGACCGAGTCATCCAGAAAAATATTCTCTTGATATGTTTAGAGATTAGATAGAATGTAAGAGTCGTGTAAATGGCACATGATGACGGTACTGTGAATCATCATGCTTCATTAGAAACTCAGCATGACTTACTGTAATATAATGACGTTGATCAAGTGTCATTATATTATACTAATCCATGCTTCAGTTCCCAACACTACTTCAAAACATTCATATTTTAAACTCGAAGGTTTCAGAATTTAGAAACTAACACAGTTTCTTTTATGTTGCAGATATTACAGAGAGATAAATGATCTCAGATAAGAATAGTTGTGAAAATATCGCCAAAAATATGGAGGATATTTATAATAGAACATACGAGAATATCTTAGAATTTCTAATATCAATGGATGATGAAGAAGATTTGTCTGTGAAGGTTTAGAATGAGAAATAAGATGTTTGCTAACGATTTCAGCAGGCACAGAATCATTTGGATTCTTTGAAGGCAAACTTATTCTTAGTGATTTGTCCACGGCTTTCTTCATAGTTTCACATAATCCGCTTTTCGGTACTAAATTTTCTATCGAGCGTTCCTAACACTCCTTTCTTTATCATCAAACTTTTGGCCATTAAGATCATCTACAACATGCTGCTTCGTCAGCATTTTCAAAGTTAACTGTTCTGGGTCATCGGTTATCAAACCGAGGTAGTTTCAGGAGAATTATGTTTTTAGAATGATTAATCGCTGATGGTAATATTGTGGAATATAAAAGGTTCCCTAGTAACAATAAAGAGTACGCATATATATCGCGGTTATAATAAAGTTGTTTCGGATGAAAAGTCGGAGTTGACTTGCTGGAGCTGTGACAAAATTAGCTACTTTGGAAAGGGATTGCAAAACGATCTTCGGTAATAACAATGTCAAAGGAACTAGAACAGATACGTGTCAAACGTTTACTCAGTTTCCGAGGGTTTTTCAGGTGCATAACTATATGCATCAATCTTTTCTTCCGTAGATGAAGTGAGGTTGGTTTATCCTCTCGATTGAGGTGTTTTTAAGAATCATGATAGATTTGAACGCTGATTGTAATCGTCGAGATACAATGAGGTTTAAGATGAAATCAAGTGGCAATCTTGAAGAAATGTTTAGTTTCATATGTTATAATCAATATTTTAATTCATTTTAATTGTCCAATGTCATTAGTCCACAGTCGATAGTCCACAGTAACAGTCCAATAATTCATATATAGTTTAATATATAATATACGAATTAATTAATATGTGTCGTGACCCGTATACCTCTCAGACTCGATCACAACTCAAACTATATATATTATTGTAGAATCAACCTCAACCCTGTATAGAGAACTCGATCATTACTGCATATAGAGTGTCTATGGTGATTCCAAATAATATATATAGATGCGTCGATATGATATGTCAAAACATTGTATACGTGTCCCGATATTTAAAGTGCGTAAAATAATTACAGAAATTAAATGACGATAAATAAAAGTGCGATAATTAAATTGCGATAAATAAACTGCGATAAATAAAATATAATCAGTTAGCTAGGAACAGTTAGCTGAAACAGTTAGCGTGGATTCTTAACAAAAATTTTCATAGTTAATTTGTTTGTTTCTAACAGATTTTATTTTGTCATATGTTTACTTCATATGCCACTTGTTGGATTCTGGGAAGTCAAAATACAAATATGAAATTCAATAAAAATGGTTATTCTGCGGTGAACGGATACGTATATCAGTGGTTGTAAGTAGGATAGTAAATGACTGTTGAATCAGCTTCGACGAATGTACAATGTAACTTATTAAGATGAAATCTAATTATTCCTCGGGTATTTCCTACCCGTTAAAAAAAAAATTTCACCATTAATATTTTGTACAAAAGAACTTTTAATTACAATCTTTATGAAAACATATATACATATATATTTTCTTCAGATGAAATCATGAATTTAATGAGTTAATATGATATTAATCTCATTTACTTTTCGGTTTGAGCTAGAATAAGAAATCTCTAAAACTTTTTAAACCACATATTCTTCGCAGAATATCAATGAAGTTATGGATCAATACTTCATCGTTCATTATTGTTGGTACTCCTTGGTATCTATGGTGCGTATGATGTTGATGTTTGTGGGACAGATTATGATGTCGAGACGTGTGATGCGGATGTTGTTTGTTAGTGGTGATGATGGTATTGTTGATGTTATTGATAGTGGTGCTAATTATGCTGCTGGTGCTACTGCTGGTGTTTGCAACCTTCGCACCATGTTCTCTAAAGCCGTCACGCGAGCGCGAAGTTCGTTAACTTCTGCTAGTACACCGAGATGATTGGCGGTTGGAGCGAGCGAATGAAAAAGATTTGTAATATGGGATAGTATATAATCGTGATGAGATACTCTAGAAATGAGAGAGAAAATGGTGTTTCGAATAGGTTCGCCGGTAAGTGCTTCAGGTTCATCGCCAAGAGGGCAATTTGGTGGATGGAATGGATCACCTTCTTCTTGTCTCCAGTGATTTAGTATATTACGAACCCATCCCCAATTCATCCAGAATAGATGATGGGAAATTGGTTGATCCATTCCGGTGACGCTGCTTTCGGAGCCCGAATGGAAATCCATATCGGCATAACTGTCGGAATCTGAAGAATTCGAACTAGATGCGGAATCCATCTTGTATAATGGGGAAAATGAATTTTTGGTATGGTTTAGATTATAGGAGTTAGATTTGGTACTCTTCAATACATAATTTACATATGTATATATAATACCAAAATCCCGTAAATTACGGAGAATCTTTGAAAAGATATCAGTCAAAGTTCGCAATAACAGATATGCTAAGATAAGAATTCGTCTATACACTATCAATGCAGTAAATGCAGTAAAACGTGTCTAGACTTATGAATGATAAGCAGGTAATTTCCTAAGGATGATAAGCAGATGATTTCCGACTAGAAATGATAAGCAAAACTTTTGACATGTAGACACGGTCGAAGTCCAGATTCATTAATGCATCCTAACAACTACTAGTTAGACACACTAATGCAAGACCTGGTTCGCTACGACCACCGCTCTGATACCAACTGAAAGGATCCGTCCTAATCCACCTGGACGAAGTCATCAACATTTGGTCCCATTGCGATGATCGGCTCCAAGTAATGTCCTTATATTGAGCAAATGCACAGCGGAAGACTTAATTCGTACCTGAGAATAAACATGCTTTAAAGTGTCAACCAAAAGGTTGGTGAGTTCATAGGTTTATCATAACAATCATTTCAATATGTTAATAGACCACAAGATTTCATAATCATAAACATAATACACTCGCAAGTGTATGTAAAGAATTCTAAGTGGATGAGCACTTGGTAACCATACTTAACATTTAATCAACGTCGCATATTCCCTTTATTATGAAATCTCACTACACCGTACCAAGTGTAGTCACCAAAATGAAGTACTGTGCAACCGTTGAATACTGGTCGTCCAGTCCGGTTGGGGTTGTCAGGCCCGATAGATCTATCAACAGGATTCGCGTTTACAATACCCATGTAAATAGTAGTTACCAAGCTACAGGGAAATATGCTAGTGGTACAACTCAGCGTAGAATATATTTTTAAGTACTTGTGTCTATTTTGTAAACATTTATAAAAGCAGCGCATGTATTCTCAGCCCAAAAATATATATTGCAAAAGCAATTAAAAAGGGAGCAAATGAAACTCACTTTTGCCTTGAAGGTATTTAATTCGAATTGGTCTCCGATAGATATCACGAACCTAACCATATATATAATATATCAACATATTTTCTTTTTAAGTAATCGTTACATATATATATACTTTTAATACTTTTAATATTTTCTTAGTCCGTAGTTAGCAGTCTGATGTTAGTGGTCCACAATTAGTTGCTTAAATAAAATAAATAAAGACCCCATCGTATTCGTATTGATTAGAATTAATCTCGACCCATGGTACCATGTTGTCAAATGACGTGTTGCGTACATAAAGTACCGTGTTGTCAAATGACGTGTTGCGTACAATCATGAGGTCTTATGATTAATCTTCTCGTGTTGTTTACGGGTGGTCCTGAAATATATAAAATCAAATCATAAGTAATTATATATAAAATATCATATTAATTAGAAAAGATATGATTAATTTACTTTTTCTCCAAATATTTTCGTAGCTAAACTAGCTTCGGATACCCAATCTTGTTTTAGTCGTAGTTTCTTCATTACAACTCCGTTTTTGTTGGTTCAACTTACCACTTCCTTGGATCGAGTCAAATTTTAAGAATATGAACTGAAAATACCTTAGTTTGTATTCAAAATCATAGGTTATAGGTCAAACTTTGGTGAAACTTATGAAAAACAACATTTAATGATCATTTTTCTAAAAATACTTACACTTTGAGTTAAACCATGAAATTTTTATGTGTTAACATATTCATAATAAATATCATTTTTCTAGAACATGAACTTCCAATTCAAAGTTCAAGATGGTTTTTAATTATCCAACCCAAAACAGCCCCCGGTTGCACTCCGACGACGTAGATTCAGTTTTTAAGATGTTCTTTGTAAAACCAAGTTATATCTTGTTAGGTTAGCATATCATTATGATATATTATAGGTCTTGAAGTGTTTTAAAAGTCAAGTTAGAAGGATCTATTTAGTTTGCGAACAAGTTTGAAATCATTCAAACTATGTTCTTATTGTTAAAATTTTATACCACAAAATAAGATAGCTATATGAATATGAATTGAATAAGATTATGAACAAGGTTACTACCTCAAGTTACTTGGACAAAGTTACTGCAAAAGATAAGAAATAATCTTGGAATCAAAGAGTGGTGGAGTTATATCAAAAGGTTGGAAGTAAACTTCTTCAAATGGGTGGTTATTTTGATATGTTCTTGAAAGAGTTTTCTTATGGTGTTTAAGGCTTGTAATTGAAGCTAAATGATGGGGAAAATGCTTGGAGATGATCAAGTATGAAGTTAGGAGTATTTTTAGAGAGAAATGAGGGTGTAGGTATGAGAAAATGGAGTGAAGAAATGGTGTTCATTTATAAAAACGTTTTTAGTTTATAAAGAAAGAAAAGGATTCCTAATTTTGTTTTCTTACTAATAATTCATACTACTTGACAAATCCTAGTTACCTCATATCTAGGACAGTAATAATGTTGATTAGGATGTTGATTTGATGTGTATATACCAATAGTAAATACGTATAGAAGCTGGGTATGATACGGGTACATATACCCTAGATATACGTATAGAAATCTTGAGGAAACGGAACGAGAATTAAAATATAGCTATCTTTTGTGAATATACTTATATTGTTTTATGTATTTAAGTCCTTAAAAAGTGATTAAATACATTATATATACGATACATGTATAAGCATTATAGATTATAAGTATATATATCAAAGAATGTTACGTATAGTTATCGTTTTGAAAACTTAAGTTAGTAGTTTCAAAATATACTTATAACTCATTGTCATTAGTACACAATGAGATGTTAAACCATCCTTAGATCATGTTAAATATATATAAATACATATATATACACAAACGTATAATTATCGTATGTTATATAGTTCGTGATATCATCGGTCATATTGGACGGTCAAACGTTCTGTAAAACTCTTTTCAAAAACACAAGTCTCAACAATTTGGATTGCTTATCATGTTGGTATGGTTTATTTTATGTAAATATTAATCTCATAAGTATAATTTGATCGGAAAATTCCGGGTCATTACAATATGTTATGCTCATGTCTGCAACACGGGTTGAATGATTTATAAAAGCTCCAGATTTTCTACAAAGGTTGTGATTTACCAACTCGTCATAGTATTGATCAAGCAGCATGTGGAACTTTAATGGATAAGACCGAAGAAGAGGCGTTAGAGATTATTGAAAAGCAAGCTGCCTACACTCACGAATGGCACCAAGATCATGAGTCAACCCATTCAGCTTCAGTTAAGAGAACTGAAACTACTGGTGCGTTTGATGATTATGGATCTATTAATGCTAAGTTAGACAAATTTGGTAGACACTTGGAGAAGTTGGAAAAATACATGCATGGTATTAAGGTTGGTTGTGAGTTTTGCGGGGGATTACACTTAGGAAAAGATTGTGATGCAGGTTTGACTATGAACCAGAAAGAAGAGATTGCTTATATTAGTCAACAAAACAACAATCAGTTTCAGGGACGTGCTCAGTTTAACAGGAATTTCAACAATCCCTATGATCCTCAAGGTAATCAAGGTTCAAGGTTTCAGCCAAGATCTAGTGGTGGTTATCAACAGCAAGCTCTCGGGTATTTTCAGAAGCCCCAAGCCGAAGAGAAAAAGTCCAACCTTGAAGCTATAATCGAAAAGCTTGTGATGTCTCAAACTCAGCTTATTACTACTGTTACTCAAATCAATGAGAAGAATAATCAAATGTTTCGAAATCAACAAGCGGCTATTCAGAATCTGGAGAAACAAATTGGTCAACTTGCTAATCAGAGTAATGATAGGAAACCGGGGGAGTTACCGAGCAAAACAGATACTAACTTGAAGAATGGGAACGTTAATGCTATCACCACCCGAAGTGGTTTAGTATATGATTCACTGTGGAAGCCCGATGAGTATAATTTGCGAGTGCTATTAGCTAAGGATAGTGAATCGGTTGTTGTTAGTGAACCGGAGGGGGAAAAGGAGCCGGAACAGTTGATTGAGAAGGTTGTGAGGGTACCGGAACCCGTTGCTACTAAACCGGTAGTTAAAGAGTATCAACCACCGTTCCCATTCCCGAGGAAGCAGAGATTGAGGAAGCTTGAGGCGGAAAAGTCCAAGTTCGTGGACTTAATTAAAAAGGTTAACATAAATATGCCTTTTATTGATGTGATTGCAGGTATACCAAAGTATGCAAGGTTTCTGAAGGATTTACTGACTAACAGGAAGAAGCTGGAGAACGTGTCTTCAGTCAGGTTGAATGCCGCATGCTCAGCAGTAGTTGCAAACAAGCTTCCCGAGAAGCTTGAGGATCCTGGGAGTTTTACCATTCCTTGTTTACTTGGTAATTTGGACTGTGTGATGATGTTGGCGGATTTGGGGGCTTGCATAAATTTAATGCCTTATTCTATTTATTTACAGCTAGACCCCGGGGAGTTAAAACCCACGCGTATGGCTATTCAGCTAGCTGACCGATCCATTAAATTCCTTCATGGAATTATAGAGAATATGTTAGTTAAGACGTGGTCGTTGGTTTTCCCGGCCGATTTCGTGGTTTTGGATATGGAAGTGGATGAAAGGATTCCACTTATTTTGGGTCGGCCATTTTTGAATACTGCTAGGTGTATCATCGATGTTTATGGCCAAAAGTTGACCCTTAGGATAGATGACTTGAGTGCAGCATTCTCAATCGACCATGGTTTAAAATACCCTGCCTACACTGATGATACATGTTATTTTCTTAACACTGTGGATGTCCAGTCTGAGTTTTGCAGGAATTCCCAGAGTTACAGGGTTCAGGAGAATGCTCATTGGTTGAAATTGATGAGGAGTTGCAGGTTAAGGAGGTGGATATTTTAACCGCATTGATGGAGAACGACTATGAGCTGACTGAGGAGGAGTTCAAAGAACTAGAATGTGATGTGGATTACTGATAATGCCAAAAACGAACATATATTTCATAGCATTATTCCTCAAGAAAGACAAGCTTTTAGTTGCAATTGTTCTATTTACAAGAGATATTCGTTTAAATATTAAAAGTGAAGACAAAAGGCAGATTCGACAAATTGTAGACAAAAAGGTCCAAAGAGCTATAAAGTACAAGATACAACTAAAAAGGTTCAAAATATTGATGAGGAACGTCTCAAAATGACAAGAGTACAAGTTGCGGAACGCAAAGTACGCGATTTAAAATAATACGCGAGGACGTCCGAAAATCCGGAACCGGGACCTGAGCCAAGAAGAAACGCCCGACGCAACGGACCAAAAATATCTAGTCTACTATGCACAAGAATATAATATAATATATATATAATTATATATAATTATATATTATATATATTATTATTATTATATTACGTCGGCAAGAAGAAAACAAAAGTAGTTGGCTGAATCCAGGGTGGCCATGCGACTCGCATGGCCAGAGGCACAAAACCATGCGAGTCGCATGGAGTGAGATTGCTGGTCAGGTCCTATAAAAAGCCAGTTTTGTGCCGAGTTTTAATCATCCTTTTTCTCTTCCTCTTCAACGTAAATATATTTATATTTATAATTTATATTTTAATTTTAATTATAATTCTAATAATAAGGGTATGTTAGCGAATGTTGTAAGGGTGTAAGTCGAAATTCTGTCCGTGTAACGCTACGCTATTTTTAATCATTGTAAGTTATGTTCAACCTTTTTATATTAATGTCTCGTAGCTAAGTTATTATTATGCTTATTTAAAACGAAGTAATCATGATGTTGGGCTAATTACTAAAATTGGGTAATTGGGCTTTGTACCATAATTGGGGTTTGAACAAAAGAACGACACTTGTGGAAACTAGACTATGGGCTATTAATGGGCTTTATATTTGTTTAACTAAATGAAAGTTTGTTAATGTTAATATAAAGATTTACAATTGGGCGTCCCTATAAACTACCATATACACTCGATCGGACACGATGGGCGGGGTATTTATATGTACGAATAATCGTTCATTTAACCGGACACGGGAATGGATTAATAGCCACTAGAATAATTAAAACAGGGGTGAAATTACATTCAAGGGTAATTGGTGTAATTGTTAACAAAGTAGTAAAACCTTGGTTTACACGCAGTCGATAACCTGGTGTATTCATTAAACAAAGTATTAAAACCTTGTTACAATTCGAATCCCCAATTAGTTGGAATATTTATCTTCGGGTATAATAATAATTTGACAAGGACACTTGCAATTTATATTTATGACTGATGGACTGTTATGGACAAAAACCAGACGGACATATTGAATAATCCAGGACAAAGGACAATTAACCCATGGGCATAAAACTAAAATCAACACGTCAAACATCATGATTACGGAAGTTTAAATAAGCATAATTCTTTTATTTCATATTTAATTTCCTTTATTTTATATTTAATTGCACTTCTAATTATCGCACTTTTATTTATTGTTATTTTATTTAATCTCACTTTTAATTATCGTACTTTTTAATTATCGCAATTTAATTTTATCGCATTTTTATTATTCGCAATTTCATTATCGTTATTTACTTTACGCTTTAATTTAAAGTCTTGTATTTATTTTATATTTTACATTAGGTTTTAACTGCGACTAAAGTTTTAAAATCGACAAACCGGTCATTAAACGGTAAAAAACCCCCCTTTATAATAATAATATTACCTATATATATATTTGTATTTTTATAAAAGTTAACTAATATAGCGTTGAGCTTTGTTTAAAGATTTCCCTGTGGAACGAACCGGACTTACTAAAAACTACACTACTGTACGATTAGGTACACTGCCTATAAGTGTTGTAGCAAGGTTTAAGTATATCCATTCTATAAATAAATAAATATCTTGTGTAAAATTGTATCGTATTTAATAGTATTTTCTGCTAAAATTTAATAGTATTTTATACCCCTCTGCTTTGACATCAAGTATTTTTGGCGCCGCTGCCGGGGAATCATCCACCGAAGCGAAACGCCATATTTTTAATTTTTAAGTTATAATTAGTTTTTGTAAAATTTATATTTTTGTTTAAATATATAAAAAAAAAAGAGAGCTTTTAAAATCGAAAAAAAAAAAAGTATTTTAAATATATTTTTTAAGTTTTTCTTTTATTTTTACAAAATTATAAAGTATTTTAAGTTTATTTTTAGTTTTAAGATTAAGTTTTATTTTAATTATATATATATTTATATTTAAATAGAAAAACAGAAAAAAAAAAAAAAAAAATAAATATTAAATATACGTGACCTGTCAAATTGAACCTGTCCAGTTGAACCGGTCCAGTTAGTCATGCGACTCGCATGACCCAACCCCTTAAATCATGCGACTCGCATGAGGGGTCTGACAGGACCACATCTGAACCCTAAAAACGCATTAATTACGGAGTATAATATATTATTATTATATTAAACCCTAATTTGATTTATTATTATTAATTAAGTTTTTAGTTTAATTAATTACTTTTAATTAGTTTTATTATATTTAAAACTTAATACTTTAATATAATTAATATAAAAATAATATTTTAATAAAAATTGTATTTTTTTTTTTTTATCACTTTTTATAACTTTTATATTTTGTCCCTTTTTAATCGTTGTAGCGTAATATTTGTATTTTTAGCTCATATTTAATTTTAAACTTAGTTTTTGCAATAGTTATTTTTACTCCTAGATTTTTAAACTTTGCCGTAGAATTCCTTAAGTGCTTTTTCTTAGACTAAGATTTAGGTGCTTTAGAATTTTGCGACGCCTTTTTACGTTTTAGTTTCTTTTTAAGTTATTTCCATTTGGGATTT
The DNA here is from genome assembly GCF_046630445.1 of Rutidosis leptorrhynchoides. Taxonomy (NCBI): domain Eukaryota; kingdom Viridiplantae; phylum Streptophyta; class Magnoliopsida; order Asterales; family Asteraceae; genus Rutidosis; species Rutidosis leptorrhynchoides. Next base: position 155,111,149 of record NC_092339.1, read on the forward strand.
AGTTTTTTCCTGTAAGCTTTAATATTTTTAGACCTTTTACTATGTATCAATTATCATTCCAATTAGTAATTTCAATTTGCGATTATAATTTTAAGTTAGTTGTAGTAATAAGGTTAAATTAGTTAAGTATTTTTAAGTTTTGATAAGTTTCTTTTAATTTTCCGTCACCTTTTATTTTTCAATCATTTTTCTTTTTCGACATTTTTCGACGCGCAATCTTTTTCTCTCTTATTTCTCGCTATTCTAGTTTTAGGACTTAGAATTTTTTCTACTTCTTATCTAAATTTCTTAAAATTACGAAAATTTATTTTAAGTAGTTAAATTGATAGACATAAAAATTTTCTGGTTCGTAGTAATAGTTGGATTTGTACGTGGACCGGGTTATTGGAGCCAAACAGTCCTCAATTATATTGAGACCAAACGAATCCTGCCCCTCTGCTGCATCTTTTGGCTATTCGAAACGTGGGCAAAATCAGAAAAGTCTATTGATTGGATAACTTATTATAATTTTTCTTTCCTTTTTAAAACTAATAGGATATTCTGTGAATGCACCGAGCAAGACGTTCATCACCTTTTGTACGTTCACCACCTGTAACTCGATCAAGACATCGTTTAACAAATATAACCGCCGTTGATTTTTCATTAGAATCGTCATCCAGTCGACCAAGTACTTCAGTTCAAATTTCCGATAATCCAGTTTTTGAAACAAACCTCACAATTGAGAATCCAGAAAATATTCAGGAACGGTTCATAGATCCTGAACCATTAAACTTTCCTCCGGAACCACCAATCATTCAAACAGAGATTGTTGAGGAACGAACCATTAAATCAGAAGCATCTAGTGATACCGAGTCAACAAATTCAATTATGGAGAATCTGGAACCTTTAAGTATGGAAGACCGAATGAGAGCTAAACGCACTGGCCAAGGTCACGCAATTACTCATCCAGACATTAATGCTCCAGATTATGAAATCAAAGGACAAATTCTACACATGGTGACTAATCAATGCCAATTTAGTGGTGCGCCGAAGGAAGATCCAAATGAACATCTACGTACCTTTAATAGGATCTGCACACTATTTAAAATCCGAGAAGTGGAGGATGAACAAATATATCTCATGTTATTTCCCTGGACTTTAAAGGGAGAAGCCAAAGATTGGTTGGAATCGTTACCTGAAGGGGCGATTGATACATGGGACGTTTTAATTGACAAATTTCTTAAACAATTTTTTCCTGCATCTAAAGCCGTAAGACTTCAAGCAGAAATTGTTACGTTCACACAGAAACCAAATGAAACTCTATATGAGGCATGGACAAGATATGGAAAATTGTTAAGAGGATGTCCGCAACATGGTTTAGACACCTGCCAATTAGTACAAATATTCTACCAAGGATGCGACATCACTACAAGAAAAGACATAGATATAGCAGCTGGTGGTTCTATTATGAAGAAAACCGAAACTGATGCTTACAAAATTATTGATAACACTGCTTCCCACTCGCATGAGTGGCACCAAGAAAAAGACATCATTAGATCATCTAAAGCAGCTAGAGCCGATTCTAGCCATGACTTAGATTCCATTTCCGCAAAGATAGATGCTTTCGAGAGACGAATGGAAAAGATGACTAAGGATATTCACTCAATACGAATTAGTTGTGAGCAGTGTGGAGGACCACATTTGACAAAAGATTGTCTCAGTATTGAATTAACAATGGAACAAAGAGAGAATATTTCATACATAAACCAAAGGCCTGGAAATAATTATCAGAATAGTTATCAACCGCCAAGACCGATTTACAATCAAAACCAGAATTATAACCGAAATATTCCATACAACAACCAACAAGGTCCTAGCAATCAACAAGTATCCAATAATACTTACAATCAGCAAAGACCGAATTTTCAAAACAAACCACCACAACAAACCGATGATAAAAAGCCGAATTTAGAAGAAATGATGACGAAGCTAGTTGAAACTCAAACGCAGTTTTTCACATCTCAAAAACAAACCAATGAACAAAATGCTCAAGCATTTAGAAATCAACAAGCTTCTATTCAAAATCTGGAACAAGAAGTGAGTAACCTAGCAAGGTTAATAGGTGAAAGAAAACCGGGAAGTTTACCTAGTGATACAAATGCTAACCCCCGGAATGAAACAGCTAAAGCTATTACCACAAGAAGTGGTACAACACTTAAACCACCTGAAATACCTGTAACTTCTGATGAAACTATTCCTACTCCACAAGAACCACAACCTGATCAAGATAAGGAAAAAGAACCGGTAGTTGAAAAGGTTAATGAAGATAACACAGTTAAGGATAAACCTTATGTTAAACCATACCAACCACCTCTTCCTTATCCGAGTAAAATGAAGAAAGAAAAACTTGAAGCCGAGCAATCCAAATTCTTGGATATGTTTAAACAGATAAATGTAAATCTTCCTTTCATTGATGTGATTTCAGGAATGCCTAGGTATGCTAAATTCTTGAAAGATCTAATCACGAATAGAAAGAAAATGGAAGAACTCTCGGCTGTTACTATGAATGCTAATTGTTCAGCAGTGCTGTTGAATAAGATACCAGAAAAACTATCTGATCCAGGAAGTTTCACAATTCCATGTTTTCTGGGTAGTCTTAGTTCAATAGAAGCATTGGCTGATTTAGGTGCTAGTATAAATTTAATGCCGTATTCACTATACGCTAAACTAGACCTTGGAGAATTAAAACCAACCAGAATAAGCATACAACTAGCCGATAGATCAATAAAATATCCTAGAGGGATAATGGAGAACATGCTAGTTAAAGTTGGTACTTTAGTATTTCCAGTAGATTTTGTTGTTTTAGACATGGAAGAAGATTCTCAAGTTCCTCTCATATTAGGAAGACCATTCTTAAACACGGCTAAAGCAATGATAGACGTGTTCGGTAAGAAACTCCCCCTAAGTATAGAGGATGAGAGTGTTACCTTTTCAGTTGATAGAGCAATGCAACAACCACAATCTGCAGATGATACATGTTATTATATTCAAACTATAGATGCACATGCAGAATTATTAGAAGAATTTCCAGAATTACAAGGAACAGGAGAATGTTCTTTAGGAGAAAGTAATGAACCAATTGATGAAGCTGAAATGTTAGCTACACTTATAGCTAATGGATATGAACCAACAACAGAAGAAATTCAAATGCTAAAAGAAGAAGACAGATATCGATATAAATCATCGATAGAAGAACCTCCGAAATTAGAATTAAAGCCACTTCCAAACCATTTGGAATACGCTTATTTACATGGTGAATCTGAATTACCTGTAATAATATCGTCTTCTCTTACTGAAAATGAGAAATCACAGCTCATTTCTGTGTTGAAAGCTCATAAACCAGCCATTGCATGGAAGATTCATGATATTAAAGGAATAAGTCCTTCGTATTGCACACATAAAATCCTTATGGAAGAAGGTCATAAAACGTATGTGCAACGCCAACGAAGACTAAATCCTAATATGCAAGATGTAGTTAAGAAAGAGATTATTAAGCTGCTAGATGCAGGTTTGATATATCCAATTTCTGATAGTCCATGGGTAAGCCCAGTTCAATGCGTACCTAAGAAGGGTGGTATGACTGTCATTACAAATGAGAAAAATGAGCTTATTCCTACTAGGACTGTAACAGGATGGCGTGTATGTATTGATTATAGAAAATTAAATGACGCCACCAGAAAAGATCACTTTCCCTTACCTTTCATAGATCAAATGTTGGAAAGATTAGCCGGAAATAGTTACTATTGTTTTCTAGATGGATTTTCCGGATATTTTCAAATTCCAATAGCACCCGAGGACCAAGAGAAAACCACATTCACGTGCCCTTATGGTACTTTTGCTTACAAAAGAATGCCATTTGGACTTTGTAACGCCCCTGCAACCTTTCAAAGGTGTATGATGGCGATTTTTCACGACATGATAGAAGAATGCATGGAAGTATTCATGGATGACTTTTCAGTCTTCGGTGATACATTTAAATCATGTCTAGTTAATCTGGAACGAATGCTGATTAGATGCGAAAAATCAAATCTAGTACTTAATTGGGAGAAATGCCATTTCATGGTTAAAGAAGGCATCGTTCTTGGACATAAAATTTCAAAAGAAGGAATTGAAGTGGATAGAGCTAAAGTAGATGTAATTGCTAAAATTCCACATCCCACCAATGTTAGAGGAGTTAGGAGTTTTCTAGGGCATGCCGGTTTTTACCGACGTTTCATAAAAGATTTTTCTAAAATTGCCACTCCTATGAATAAACTCCTAGAAAAGGATGCGCCATTCATCTTTACAGATGAGTGTATCAAATCTTTTAATATTCTTAAAGAAAAACTCACTAATGCACCGATCATGATAACACCAAATTGGAATCTACCATTCGAACTAATGTGCGATGCAAGTGATTTTGCAATGGGAGCCGTTTTAGGACAAAGGATTGAAAAACGATTTCAACCTATATATTATGCTAGTAAGACATTACAAGGAGCACAAACGAACTATACAACTACTGAAAAAGAACTCCTTGCTATTGTCTTTGCTTTTGACAAATTTCGATCATATCTCGTTCTAGCAAAAACGGTGGTCTATACCGACCATTCTGCTCTTAGATACCTATTTTCAAAACAAGATGCTAAACCAAGATTAATCCGTTGGATCTTACTCTTACAAGAGTTTGATATTGAAATCCGAGATAAAAAAGGAGCAGAAAATCTCGCCGCTGATCATCTTTCTCGTCTTGAAAATCCCGAATTAGAAGTTCTGAATGAATCGGCCATACAAGACAACTTTCCTGATGAATATCTATTGAAGATAGATTATAAAGAAATCCCATGGTTTGCAGACTATGCAAACTACTTAGTTTGTGGATTCCTTGAAAAAGGATTATCGTACCAAAGACGAAAGAAATTCTTCAGTGATATAAAACACTATTTCTGGGAAGATCCACATCTGTTTAAAAGTTGTCCCGATGGAATAATACGCCGATGTGTATTTGGAGATGAAGCTAGTAAAATTTTAAACCATTGTCACACAGGACCAACAGGAGGGCATTATGGGCCTCAACTAACAGCAAGAAAAGTTTATGAAGCTGGATTCTATTGGCCTACAATTTACAAAGACGCACACCTTCTTTGCAAATCCTGTGATGCATGTCAAAGGGCCGGAAAAATAAGTCAACGTGATGAAATGCCACAAAATGTCATCCAAGTATGTGAAGTATTTGACATTTGGGGTATTGACTTTATGGGTCCATTTCCAAAATCTCATAATAATATATATATACTCGTAGCCATTGATTATGTATCTAAATGGGCGGAAGCACAAGCTCTCCCAACTAACGATGCACGAGTTGTAGTAAACTTTTTAAAACGTCTTTTTGCAAGGTTTGGAACACCGAAAGCTTTAATAAGTGATCGGGGTACTCATTTCTGTAATAATCAACTTGAGAAAGTTCTTAAAAGATATGGAGTAACTCATAAAATCTCCACCGCATATCATCCACAAACAAGTGGACAAGTTGAAAATACCAACCGAGCTTTAAAACGTATTCTAGAGAAAACCGTAGGATCAAATCCGAAGGAATGGTCCATTAAATTGGAGGATGCACTCTGGGCTTTTAGAACAGCCTACAAAACTCCAATTGGAACCACACCTTTTAGACTTGTTTATGGAAAAGCATGTCATCTTCCAGTAGAAATTGAACACAAAGCATTTTGGGCTTTGAAAACATGTAATCTTGATTTACATGAAGCCGGACGTCTACGATTAAGTCAACTAAACGAATTAGAAGAATTAAGACATGAAGCATACGAAAATTCGTTAATCTATAAAGAAAGAACGAAGAAATGGCATGATAAAAGAATCAGAAGTTCAAAAGAATTCAAAGAAGGAGACAGAGTTCTTCTTTTCAATTCACGATTCAAGCTATTTCCTGGAAAATTGAAATCAAGATGGTCTGGACCATTCATAGTCAAAAGAGTTTTCCCATACGGAACGATAGAATTAATAAATTCAAATGGGATTGAATTTAAAGTTAATGGTCACAGAGTTAAACATTACATACATGGTCCGATGGAAGTCGACAACGAAGTTAATCACAATTTCGACACCACAGCTAACTAAGTGTGGGGAGAATCAAGTCTTTAAAGGATAATATGTATTTCTGTTAGAGTTAGATTGTCTGTTTTCGTGTAGTTCTCGAAAATGGAACACGTATGGTCTTTCCCTAGCAGACCCTAAAGAACTAGTCTTCTTCCCCCATTCTGAATTTTTATTTTTTTTTAGGTTTTTACGAAATGAAGACTGCCTGTGAATTAAACCATGGTCTAATGCTACACGCTTTGATCACTAAAAGAAATAATGACATACTACCGAGTGAATTAGTATCAGTAATCAGAGAAAGAATGGACGGAGTTAGAAAAGGATCCAGATGCGAAGATAATAAGTTACAATTTGGTAAAGGAAAATCAAAATCCGCAGCGAAAAGAAGAGCACGACACCTAGAAAAATGTCACAAATGCGGAAAATGGTCACATGGAGGTAAATGTTCAAATAATCAAACCTATTCAAATACCGAATTTGTTACTTTATGCAGAGACGGACCGTTCATATGTTTAGAAGAAAAGACAATGAATGCTCGAGGTTACGCCTATGCAGCCATGGAAGACCAATTAAACCGACTATCTTATGAATATAATAGATCATATAACTAAGAAATCTATTTCACAGGTATGTCTGTACAGTTTTTATTTTTTTATTTTTATTTTTAACCTTTTGATAATAAACGCTAATTTGTTCGCTAAAAAGTATTAAATTGGTATTAAATAAAATTAGGTTTGGCGACCGAAATTATTGATATCGTTCAAAAATTTATTACATCACTGCGAAATTTAACGTTTATTCTTAAGGTATAAATATCTTTAATCAATCAACCCAAAATATTTCAAAAATTCGTCATGAGTTAAATTAGGTCTTGGAACCGAAATTACTTTACCGAAAAGAGGGGCGCATATTTTTGATAATATTTGATTGATTAAAGTGGGATAAAAAGACAAAAAGATTTTTAAATTTATTTTTACCATGTTTTTAAAAATTAATATTTAAATCTTAAATTAATATTGTAAACTTTGTAAAAACAATATTTTTAAAATTATAAATATTTGAAAAAAAAAAATTAATATAAGTTTGGTATGAATTTATAATATGAATTTTTAAATTAAGTTTAGTGTGAATTTTTAAAATATGAAATTTTAATTTTAATTTTATGCATTTTTAAAATTAAGTTTGGTGTGAATTTTTTTTTTATTATTAATTTTGAATTTTATATTTAAGTTGTGTGAATTTAAAAACAAAAATTTACTTTATCTCATTAAGTTAAAAATATGATTTTTAAAAAATTCGTCGTAAGTTGAAGACTAGGTCTTTGAACCGAAATTGCTTTACCCGAGGGAGGGACGAGAACTTTTATTATCATTATTTTTAATCTTATTGATTTAAAGTATGACAAAAACATTAAAAAAAAAAAAAAACCCAAAAATCTTAGCTTTTAAAACAATCGCTACAAAAAGACAAATTTTAAAATTTTGTCGAGGGACGGACTAGGGCATCGTCCCGAAACGACCTCGTCTTAAAAAGAAACAAAATTTTTAAAATTTTATTAAATTTTATGTTTTAAAAGTTTAAGGTTTATAAAAAAAAAAAAAAAAAAAAAAAAAAAAAAAAAAAAAAAAAAAATACCTGGAATTACACCCCATGCGAGTCGCATGGGGATGGGCAGAAGGCCATGCGACTCGCATGGCCATAAAAAGCTGGACAGGATCAAAACTTCCAGCGAGCTGCTCTGTCTCTCACAATAACACACACACATACACGAAAACTCTCCAAACTCTCTCAATTTTTCACCAATTTTCACCAAATTTCTTGCAAAAATTTCACAATAATCATGCCTAGATTCAGTAGTCTCAACCCCTTCAGGAGAAAGGTAAAGATTTCACCCCTAATCTCTTTAAATTCGAATTTTTGTGTTCTTGAGCTAGAAAATTTATATTTTGATTTTGTTAAATTTAGATGTAATTAGAGCTAAATTGTTGTTATATTATGCATGTATATCCTAGATAGAAGCTATTTAACATGAATTGAAGCTAAAAACTTCAAATTTTTAAGAATCTAGGGTTTGTGTTCTTGAGCAATTTGGGGCTTTTTGTTATAAACAGGTTATGGCCGATTTTTGTCATGAATTGTTGCTAAATTAAGTAGTGTAACATGTTTAGGTAGTTAATTGATCCAAACTTTGAGCCTAAACATGTTATTGAGAATTAAAGTGGACTTTTTAAGTCCAAAAATTCATGAACTTGGATAATTTGATATAAAGGCTATTTGAAACTTGTTTCATTGCTAGTAGTGATTATTTTGGCATGTTATTTGAGATAAATGCTTATGAACTTGATGTACATTTTTCGTATAGGCTTATTTGACAAAGTGTAGACTTGACAAAAATATGAAAATGAACACTAGTTTGATTTGAATGCCATGTAACAAGTGTTTAATTGCTATAATGATTATTGTTGACATGTTTAAGAGTTTAAATGTGATAAAACATTGTACACATTTTCGTATGTAAAAGTGTAGAATTGTTATTGTTAAGAAAATGTGTATAAAATGTGTTATGAATTGAACAGGTCATCATAATTGTTTCAAGTTATTATTTTGCTAACACTAATGCATATTTGGATGCACAAATTTTGTGTTTAATGTGTTTTGTAGAAAGCCGATACTGGAGGTTCAGGAGCATCATCGTCCAGGCAACCAGAGCCCGAACCGGAAATGTTTCATGAACAGGAACAACATATGCAACAAGAAGAAGAAGAACAGGAGGAGCAACATATTCCTTATCACGATCAAGATCAATTATTCGTGAATCAGTTTCGTCAATTCGCTCCACATCAAAGGATTCTGAGTTTAGACATTAATGAAGATCAGTTACACCCAAATCTGAGATTTGATAGATGTTGGATAGAGTATCCAGATTATCAAAAGAACATGCACATTCTCTACTTTAAGGTTGTTGAAATGCCAAGGGCAATTGACTGGGTACCTTTGGAAACAGTTGACCTTGCCGAACCGATTCGGCAATTATTGGTGCAAAGGTATGGTAATTCTCAGTTTAACGATTGGATGCGCCTATTTTCCATTCGTAGAACCATATATAGGGAATGGTGTATAGAATTACTTAGTACTATTAAGTTAAACAGTGATGTTAGGAGGATAGATGATAGAAGCTTTATTAGGTTTCTGTTAGGTGGACGAATGTACAGAATGTCCATGATAGATTTAGCAAGGGCCTTACAGATTTACACCCCTGCTGAACTTTTGAGCCCCGACTGTAATAGCCTGATTGCCCAAGGAGAAAGGGTAGATAGGGAATTTGATATTAACGCTGTCTGGAGGCGTATGTCCCACTTTAATGAATTTCACGCCAGTGGAAATCATACATACTTAGATATAGACAGAGCTGAACTCCGGGTGATTCATAGATTCTTAGCAAACACAATTACACAAAGGGGTAGGAATAAGGAGAAATTGACCGTAAATGATTTGTTCTACCTCAAGTGTATTAGAGACCCGAGGAGTTTCGTTAACATTCCCTATTGTGTTGGTTATTATCTCGCTAATGTAGTTTCGGGGATGAAATCGGGGAGTATTATAGGTGGTGGTATTTTCATTACTCTCATTGGAGAGTATTTAGGTGTAGATAAGCACCAAGGGGGTCCAATGAACGAAATAGAGGACGGAGGTGAAACTATAAGTTCAAACCTTTATCACGGTGCAAGGGTATTATTGATGAGACGTGGTCGGGTATATCGATACGAGGGACCTCAGCGACAGGTAGAGAGAGGTTCGGATGACGAGATGGAGGAGGCGAACAACATTATAGGAGTTGTTCGGGAGACTGCTCTTGATTTAGGTATTCGTATGGAGGATGAATACATGACGAACTATGATAGGCATATGCAGTACGAGGCATGGCAACGCCGGAATGACTACGAGCATTCCCGGCAACGAGAGCATGGCCGATGGGATTATCATCAGCGCCAAATTATAAGCCAGTTGCAGCCTGGTGAGATGTATTATCCGACCCGACCCGCATACTATCCCGCACATCAGCCAGAGATGAGACCACCCTATGATTCATATGATTATGACGCAGCATACCAGTACACCTATAATCAGCCATGGAACCCGGACGCGAACATGAATTGGGATCCATATCCTAATTTTCCTCCTAACCCACCTCCTGATCAGTAGAGATAAGTTGGTAATTTTTATTTTTATTATTTTAAACACTTAACATTTCTATTACGTTTATGTAATGTTTGATATTTCTATTATTATTGTGTACTAATATTTTTCTTATAGTTTGAAAGTGGGATGCCAAAGTTCCATTTCAAATTTCATGTATGATTATATTTGTATTGTATGTATTCTATTTTATGCACAAAACAGGGTGAAACAACGCGTTTTCAAAGACTGGCATTAAGTTCAGCAAAAGCAAGTAATTTTGACGACAATGATGCAAAATGTATGTGAAATAACAACAAGACGGAATGAACAAATGACGTGCACCATTTATCATTCAGCAAACAAACGCCAATATATTAGGAAACTTTGGTAAAAATTTAATAATTTTCACACAAATCACCCTCAATAATTTAAATTGTTACTGATTTCTTGCAAATGAGGGCATTGCAAGATCTTAAGTGTGGGAAGGGGTTAAATTCTTTCGGATTTTAAAATTTTAATATTAAACACTTGGTTACCATTAAAAATACTAGTAAAGCAGTAGTTGTATTAGAATCTAGTGCTCTCTGATAAAAAAAGAACAGCCCTAGTCTTATATACTGACTACCCAATTCTAGTAAAATTTTTCAAAATTTTCAATTAAATGAATTCAAATCATGTTTATACATATTTATGAACGATAAAACTAGGTTTTAACACCGAAATTATTGTTACCTCGGAAAGGACATAAATTGAGAAACAAACTAAAATGTTAAAATTCATTTAAAAATGGAATAGAGGACGATAAAAAGAAAAATAAAAAGCCAAGTGTGGGAAAATTTACCAAGTTATTTTAAACATATGCCACATATATTTGTAACAAATAACTGAAAATACTTTTGCTTTGGACTAAGCTAAACTGTTTTACCCAATGAAAGAAAAGAAGAGATGGATCTACACGATGAATCAATTCCATCACTAAAAGGAAGTAAAGTCTTCCGAAAAAGACACGCGCTTCTTGATTTAGGTCATGAAGTTGTCGTTCAGACCAGCTGTAGGTTGACGAAAAATCTAGAAAAGTCATCACTAAAATCAGCAGGAAATCCACGGACCTCAGCATCAAACAGGGTCGCCAAGTGGTCAGATTTATCCTAACCATGAGAAGGATTTATCTCGTACAATGGGGGGGCACCATGCAAATTAGCTGGATAAGACTAATGAATCAGATCCCCAGAAAGGATAATCTCCTTAAAGATTAAAAATCAGCTTTTAAGACTGATATTACTCAATCCTAGAGATTGACCGTAAAGATTGAGAATTCAAACTCATGGAATTCAATGATATCTAAAACTCGAGCTGAAACGAGAAAATATTTTGATCAAAAATACAAACCGATTTGTTTTCTGAAAACCCTATTTTCAATGCGTTCATTACCATTGAACGTAAAATCCTAGGAATTCACCTGGAATTCATTAGGTCACCTGAACTAAATCGGGTGTCAACCGTAAGAACGGTGGTTGCATAACATGGTCAAAGACAGTACCTTGTGCCAGACCGAAAAATTATAAGGGTGAGCTTTACTATTGCTCCTACCAAGGATAGTAATTGCGTCCGACACGTTATAAACCATAATCAAAAGCATGTCACTGGACATTGCCTTAAACAGTTGCTTGTTCAACGCTTTCCTTTACAACCGGACGGTAGTTTGCCGAAAGGTAATATACGGAACAAGTAAACTGGACGTGTTGCTTTCCAAATACAAGGTTAGCAAGTGGGTGACACAAAACCGCAAGTTTTGAGCTAAAATTTTCAAATCTGAAACCCACCAAACCCACAAAAATATTTTGCAAACACCGGTAAAGGGTTATTCCGGAAAACTTATCTAGGGGAAAAACTAGATTTAATTTTCAAAAGATCAAATGTTTTCATAAAGATCCAATTTCCTTAATGGATCTAAATTTTTATAGTCATGTGAGACTGTAAACCATATCGTTACTACCATTGTTTATACCGCCGTATAGAAATCACTGATGTACAAAGTGTGAAGAATAAAGAAGTGATTCTAGTATTTCAAGACAATATTGCTTGAGGACAAGCAACGCTCAAGTGTGGGAATATTTGATAATGCCAAAAACGAACATATATTTCATAGCATTATTCCTCAAGAAAGACAAGCTTTTAGTTGCAATTGTTCTATTTACAAGAGATATTCGTTTAAATATTAAAAGTGAAGACAAAAGGCAGATTCGACAAATTGTAGACAAAAAGGTCCAAAGAGCTATAAAGTACAAGATACAACTAAAAAGGTTCAAAATATTGATGAGGAACGTCTCAAAATGACAAGAGTACAAGTTGCGGAACGCAAAGTACGCGATTTAAAATAATACGCGAGGACGTCCGAAAATCCGGAACCGGGACCTGAGCCAAGAAGAAACGCCCGACGCAACGGACCAAAAATATCTAGTCTACTATGCACAAGAATATAATATAATATATATATAATTATATATAATTATATATTATATATATTATTATTATTATATTACGTCGGCAAGAAGAAAACAAAAGTAGTTGGCTGAATCCAGGGTGGCCATGCGACTCGCATGGCCAGAGGCACAAAACCATGCGAGTCGCATGGAGTGAGATTGCTGGTCAGGTCCTATAAAAAGCCAGTTTTGTGCCGAGTTTTAATCATCCTTTTTCTCTTCCTCTTCAACGTAAATATATTTATATTTATAATTTATATTTTAATTTTAATTATAATTCTAATAATAAGGGTATGTTAGCGAATGTTGTAAGGGTGTAAGTCGAAATTCTGTCCGTGTAACGCTACGCTATTTTTAATCATTGTAAGTTATGTTCAACCTTTTTATATTAATGTCTCGTAGCTAAGTTATTATTATGCTTATTTAAAACGAAGTAATCATGATGTTGGGCTAATTACTAAAATTGGGTAATTGGGCTTTGTACCATAATTGGGGTTTGAACAAAAGAACGACACTTGTGGAAACTAGACTATGGGCTATTAATGGGCTTTATATTTGTTTAACTAAATGAAAGTTTGTTAATGTTAATATAAAGATTTACAATTGGGCGTCCCTATAAACTACCATATACACTCGATCGGACACGATGGGCGGGGTATTTATATGTACGAATAATCGTTCATTTAACCGGACACGGGAATGGATTAATAGCCACTAGAATAATTAAAACAGGGGTGAAATTACATTCAAGGGTAATTGGTGTAATTGTTAACAAAGTAGTAAAACCTTGGTTTACACGCAGTCGATAACCTGGTGTATTCATTAAACAAAGTATTAAAACCTTGTTACAATTCGAATCCCCAATTAGTTGGAATATTTATCTTCGGGTATAATAATAATTTGACAAGGACACTTGCAATTTATATTTATGACTGATGGACTGTTATGGACAAAAACCAGACGGACATATTGAATAATCCAGGACAAAGGACAATTAACCCATGGGCATAAAACTAAAATCAACACGTCAAACATCATGATTACGGAAGTTTAAATAAGCATAATTCTTTTATTTCATATTTAATTTCCTTTATTTTATATTTAATTGCACTTCTAATTATCGCACTTTTATTTATTGTTATTTTATTTAATCGCACTTTTAATTATCGTACTTTTTAATTATCGCAATTTAATTTTATCGCATTTTTATTATTCGCAATTTCATTATCGTTATTTACTTTACGCTTTAATTTAAAGTCTTGTATTTATTTTATATTATACATTAGGTTTTAACTGCGACTAAAGTTTTAAAATCGACAAACCGGTCATTAAACGGTAAAAAACCCCCCTTTATAATAATAATATTACCTATATATATATTTGTATTTTTATAAAAGTTAACTAATATAGCGTTGAGCTTTGTTTAAAGATTTCCCTGTGGAACGAACCGGACTTACTAAAAACTACACTACTGTACGATTAGGTACACTGCCTATAAGTGTTGTAGCAAGGTTTAAGTATATCCATTCTATAAATAAATAAATATCTTGTGTAAAATTGTATCGTATTTAATAGTATTTTCTGCTAAAATTTAATAGTATTTTATACCCCTCTGCTTTGACATCAATTACCGGAGCAAGTCTTCAATTGAAGAACCTTCCGAGTTAGAATTGAAGCCACTTTCAGATCATTTGGAATATGCTTATTTGCAGGAGGAATCTAAGCTCCCGGTAATTATTTCTTCTTCTCTTACTACAGGTCAGAAAACTGAACTTGTGACCATGCTAAAGGCCCATAAAACGGCCATTGCACGGAAAATTCATGACATCAACGGTATTAGTCCCTCCTATTGCACCCACAACATTCTAATGGAGGATAACTCCAAACCTGTGGTGCAACGTCAAAGGAGGTTGAACCAGCACATGCAAGATGTCGTGAAGAAAGAGATCATTAAGCTCCTCGATGCAGGTCTGATTTACCCGATTTCTGACAGTCCGTGGATTAGCCCGGTACACTGTGTACCTAAGAAAGGTGGTATGACTGTTACCACCAATGATAAAAACGAGTTAATTTCCACTCGGACTGTCACGGGGTGGCGTGTTTGTATTGACTATCGTAAGTTGAACGACGCCACATGCAAAGATCACTTCCCGTTACCTTTCATAGATCAAATGCTAGAGAGGTTAGCGGGAAACAGCTTTTATTGTTTTCTTGATGGTTTTTCGGGCTATTTCCAAATTCCTATCTCGCCCGAGGACCAAAAGAAAACCACTTTCACGTGCCCATATGGCACATTCTCATACCGTCGCATGCCCTTTGATCTTTGTAATGCTCCGGCCACTTTTCACAGGTGCATGATGGCCATATTCCATGATATGATAGAAGATTGCATGGAGGTGTTCATGGATGATTTTTCGGTCTTCGGTAACACTTTCGATTAATGCCTTCTTAATTTAGAGGGGATGTTGGTAAGGTGTGAGAAAGCTAATCTTGTGCTTAACTGGGAAAAGTTCCATTTCATGGTACAATGGGGCATTATCCTCGGGCACAAGATTTCTAGGAATGGTATTGAGGTGGATCTCGCAAAGGTAACGACTATTAAGAACCTTCCACCTCCCACCGATGTTAAGGGTGTTAGGAGTTTTCGCGAGCACGCCAGTTTTTACCGGTGGTTCATAAAGGATTTTTCCAAAATCGCTAACCCGATGAACAAACTACTCGAAAAGGACATACCGTGGAATTTCTCTGAAGAGTGCCAAAAGGAATTCGATCTTCTTAAGGAGAAACTGATCAATGCACCCATCATAATTGCTCCGAATTGGTCTCTTCCGTTCGAGCTTATGCGTGATGCATCCGATTTCGCTGTTGGCTCTATCTTGGGCCAAAGGGTCGAGAAACATTTCTGACCCATTTATTATGCAAGAAAGACCTTGCAAGGAGCACAATTGAATTATACTACCACTGAAAAAGAGCTCCTTGCGGTGGTCTTTTCGTTCGACAAGTTCCAGTCATACTTAGTCTTATCTAAGACTATAGTCTTTACGGACCATTCTGCTCTTAAGTACCTTTTCGTCAAACCGGATGCTAAACCTCGACTACTTAGATGGATCTTGCTTTTGAAATAATTCGATATCGAGATCAGGGATAAGAAGGGTGCCGAGAATCTTGCGGCCGACCACTTGTCTAGACTCGAGAATCCAAAACTCGAAGTCCTTCATGAGTCGAGTATCCATGATGATTTTTCCGATGAATATCTCATGAAGATGGACAAGGTGGACGAGCCATGGTATGTGGACATTGCTAATTATCTCGTTGGGAAATTCTTGAAAAAAGGGTGGTCACATCAAAAGAGGAAGAAATTCTTCAGTAACCTAAAGTACTACTTCTAGGAGGATCCTTATCTTTTTCGTTGTTGTCCCGATGGGGTAATTCACCGGTGTGTTTTCGGTGAAGAGTGTTTGTGAATTTTAACCGAGTGCCATAGTGGGCCGACCGGTGGGCATTTTGGACCCCAAATCACGGGGCGTAAGGTTTATGATGCCGGCTTTTATTGGCCGACAATTTTCAAAGATGCCCACCTGATTTGTAAATCGTGCGATTCTTGTCAAAGGGCCGGTAAAGTCACCAAACGGGATGAGATGCCTCAACAAAGCATCCAAGTATGCGAGGTATTTGACGTTTGGGGAATTGACTTTATGGGGCCATTTCTGAAATCTCATAATTATAGTTACATACTCGTTACCATTGACTACGTGTCTAAATGGGCCGAAGCGCAAGCTTTAGCCACAAATGATGCACGAGTTGTGATTTCCTTCCTTCAGCGTTTATTCTCTCGATTTGGAACTCCTAAAGCATTAATTAGCGATATTGGTACTCATTTTTGTAACGCTCAAATGGAGAAGGTATTGAAGCGATGTGGAGTTCTCCATAAAGTTTCTACTTCATACCATCCCCAAACGAGCGGACAAGTAGAGAATACCAATCGAGCACTTAAAGGAATTCTTGAGAAAATTGTGGAGTCGAATCCGAAGGAGTGGGCGAATAAGCTCGATGAAGCTTTGTGGACGTTTAGAACCGCCTACAAAACACCAATTGGTACCACTCCTTATCGGTTGGTTTATGGAAAAGCGTGTCATCTCCCGTTGGAGATTGAGCATAAGGCGATGTGGGCACTTAAAAAGTGCAATTTGGATTTGAAGGAAGCCGGACGCCTAAGGGCGGGGTAATTGAATGAGCTTGGTGAATTACGCCTTGATGCGTATGAAAATTTGTTGATTTATAAGGAGAAAACCAAGCAATGGCATGATAGAAGGTTAAAGGGTTCGAAAGAGTTTAATGAGGGTGATCGAGTGCTTTTGTTTAACTCTAGATTGAAGCTTTTACCGGGAAAACTTAAGTCCCGGTGGACGGGACCATTTAAGGTTGTTAAGGTGTACCCATATGGTGCGATTGAGTTGAAAAATGCGAGTGGTACTACCTTTAAGGTTAACGGACATCGAGTGAAGAAATATTTCGATGGTCCGTTTGAGATTGATGACAGGGTTCACGTTGAACCCGAACCTAACTTCACTTGAAGTTGGTAACGAGTCTTGTGAATGACTCGGTAATAAACTTCACATTGTTGTAGAGGTTGTATGTTTTTGTGCTTGTTTTATAATATATGCAATGTGATCATGCTCGGCTTTTTGTTTGGGGTGTTTGTTGTTTTTTAGGTTGAGAAATTGGGTTGAAATGGCTTAAAATTGCGAAAAACTGGGTTATCAGTACTTGAAGCGTCGCACCAAAACCTTGAGCGCCGCTCAGATGGTACGTACCTGATGTGCCAGATTTTTAGAACTCCTCGACATGATTTTTATGACCAATGGAGCACCGCGCGAGCTTCTTGAGCGCCGCGCCATATCTGGAGCGCCGCTCCATTTAACAGACGGGCAGACTGTTTGCTTTTTATAATAAAAAAAACGAATTTTTCAACCACACAAAATTAGGAGGCGAGTTCCAGCTGTATTTTACACCAAACTCTTTCATTCTTTTCATTCTATACAATTCTCTTACACCTACAAATCCTTAGATCTAAAAATCCTAATTTTCTAAACTTCAATTTCTTGTCTAATTACTTCCACATCTTGCAAGAATGGTTCACCCTAAGGTCCAAATTTGTTTTCTATCTTGCTTATTTCATCTAATTAGGTGTATTTACATACTTAATCTTTGATTTACATGATGAATTAATGTGGGGTTTGTCTAATTGAGGTTTTGTGTTCTAATTAGTAATGGGTTTTGTTAGATTATGCTTTGTATGCTTTGATTTCATGACTAATTTTGTGTTTTTAGAAGTTATACTTGAACCTAGGGTTTGTGTGTTTGAGAATCCGAATTTGTAAGTGATAGAAGAGTTGTTTGCTTGAAATTGTTCTTGTTCTTGAGTTGTTGATATGTTTTTGAGCTAGTGTGGGGTTGTGTTCATATGGGCGGGTCATATTGGTTTGAATGACTTGTGCTATATTTGGTTTGTTTATTTATGATGCCATGCTAGAGGGAACATAACATGTGTTTTGTGATGTGATGATTATTGTGTTAGTGGTAATTTGAATTGGTGTAAGTTTGCAAACATGATGAATTTTATTAGATTTGTGGAATTTAAAAGAGTGATATGTAATCATGTTTGTCATGTTTTGGTTGTGTTGTTATGAGAGTATGGTTGTTATGAGCTATGTTTAAGAGATAATGCAACATACATAGATTTGAGCTCTTGGCATATTTACATGTGTTACTTGGTTAATTTGGTGATTGTCCATAAGGTGGATTAAAGTGCAACATGTTTTGGTTGTGATGGGAATTTGGTGCTTATTATTTTGACTAAAACTAACTTTTGAGTTTGGTGTTTTGTTTTCTTTATTTGTTTAATGTGTGTAGAGATTGAGAGGAAACACGGAACAACCACGACAACCACCAAATAACTCGGAACTCTGGTTGTCCCAAATTGCTAATGATGAGGAATTAGAAGAACGTTTTACACTAGTTAGCGCCCGTCTAATTGAACGAACTTATTATTTGGATTGGACGCAACTCACAGCGTTGGGTAATAATATTGTTAGAAGGTTGCGTCAGTATTTGTGGGTAACATATGCGGGTCAAGAGCTGAGGCCATACGCAAGGTTATTTGAAATTCGTGAAGATATTTTTGAACAATTGACTATCGAGTTCTTTTCAACAGTGAGTTGTCGACCGCGAGCCTCTCCGACCGAGGCAGATTTCTTGACATTCAGGTTAGGCGGGTTAGAGCAGAGCATGAGTAAGATTGGGGTAGCTCGGGCGTTAGATTTGTATCCCGAGTTGAATGATAATGATTTAAAGTGGTTTTTGATTCAATGCAAAGTGTTTGGGCAGGAAGCTTTTAGTGAGAGTGATTATTGGCCAACAGTGGCGAAGGAAACTGCCGGTCCGTTTAGTTCAAGTTGAAGTGTTTAGTCAATGCTTCGACTTCCGGAGGACCGAATTATTTTCAAGATGATTGCTCATATGTTCATGGCTAGAGGAAATGCGAATAAGATTCAACGAAGGGATCTTTGGATTCTTCTGCAGATTAAATTGAGAGAGAGAATCGATGTCCCTTGTATGTTAGGAGTGTGGTTACAAAAGATTGGAACGGACAAACGTACGGAACGCCCGTTGTTAGGTGGGCATTTGGTCACTAGGTTTGCTCGGGCGTTTTCAGTCCCGACTAGTAGGTGTGACATGTTGGGGGTTGAGGCGATGCCCACTAATATTTTATTTTTCTCAAAATCCGAGTTTATGCGAAGAGGTTCAACATGTTGGGTTTTATTGGAGGATGAGCAACAACAACCAGGTGACGGGGCTGGACGTGGTCGTGGACGTGGAGGTAGTCGATCCACGTATGAGGCAGTTAGTTCGAGTGCAAACATACCGGGTACGTGGTCCCTGAGTGAAGAAAGTTGAGATTCTCTGGTTAACAACGTTGATGGGATGCACTTGGAGTATCGGGAAAGTAGGTCAGCGTATAATGCTCAGGTTGAGCATAATCAGAGGATGTTGGAGGAGCAACGCCGGCATAATGACAATATGAGGGTTTGGCATGAGAACAGTTATGCGTCGATTAACACAGCGCTTGGACAGTTTAGAACAGCGGTTGGTAACTTGGGTGAGCGTGTGAATAGGGTCGAGTATGATGTGAGGGGTATTCGGGCTCACAACCAGTGGGAGATGCATCAGAGGCAAATTCAGAGACAAATGCGTCAGAATCCGGAACTTACATTCCGACGAGGACTAAAATTCCTGATTATACATCTGTTACTCCTCTGAGGCCAGATCCGTCGTATGACCCGTACCAAGCTTGCCAGGATACTTATGGTGTGGATTGGGACCCTACCAGAGATTTATGGCCATGAGAATGACTGGTTGTGCATGTTTTTGTTGTAATTTGTTTAAAACTATTTCCTTTTCGTTGGTCTGTATTTGGATATTTATATATTTTGTTTATGTACTTTGAAACTTAATTTGGGGGCAAGGCGTTTCGGCATCGGGTGGTGCCACCTTGTCCTGTCATGTAGTTTGTTTGTTTTTCTTTTCTTAGGTTTGTTGGTGAAACAATTTTTCAAGTCTGGCATTAAGTTCAGCAAAACTACATGATTGATGATATTGGTGTGATGATCAGGAATGGACGATGTTCTTATGCTGGCAGTCAGTTCAGCGCCATCTGTCACTGGCATTCCGCGATCAGTGGTTAAGCTCGATAAGTTTTTATATTTTCTTTCTCACATAACCCTTTCAATTTTAATCTATTTTTGATCTCAAGTGATGGGGACATTACTTGATCTCAAGTGTAGGGTGGGGGATGTAAAATCTTTCGGGTTGGTTATTAATGGAATCATCATCATAGTAGTTTTAATCTAAAAAAGACTTGACGTTTCACGAGTTTTGGTCGTAAAAAAATTTTGAAAAATTAGGGGAAAAATAATAATAAAAAATAAAAAAGTTAGTTTAAAAATAAAAACAAAAGTAGAAAAACAATTGAAAATTCGGCCAAAACCTTTGTTATGAAAATTGGTTTTGATTTGGCTTGGTATTTTATGGCATATTTCGTGATTTCAAAGAAGCCAAAATTGTTCCAGATGTTCATTTTCTTGGACATGAAATCCTACGAGTTCGGGGAACTCAATAGTAGGTCACCTGTACTAAAACAGGTGTAAACCGTGAGAGAGCGGTGATTGCATAGCGTGATTGTAACCGAATCACGTGCCAGATCAAAAACTTTTGGTTACTTGGTATAGCAGACTTCCGAAATTATACCATTTTTTTATTACATCATCTAATGGTGTGATACTGTGGGAAGAGGAGCCTTGAGCTTCACCAGTGTTGTCCTTTTTGGGATCAATAGCTACGTGCTTGTGTTTGCTTAGACAACACAACCCATAGTCAAAATCTATGGCACCCAAAGGTATTTGGGATTTATCAGAGGGGTAGTATCTACTTCCTACCTTTCTTAAAACAAGCAGAAAAGCTTGTCATGTGGGAAGTAGGCAACTTGGAATTAATTCCAACCACGTTCATTACCATTGAATGTGAAATCCTACGAATTCTTTAAGAATTCAATCGTAGGTCACTTGCACCAAGGCGGGTGTCAACTGTATGAACGGTGATAGTAGCGTGTGGTCGAAACCGGGCCATGCGCTAGATCGAAAACTTTAATAGGGCGATCCTCATTGTTTCTCCTAACAAGGACAATGTTGCACCCGACCACTTTACATAACCCGAGGAGTAAAGTCTCCAAATCAACACACTTGCTGATTTATTTCAGAAGTCGTAGTCCAGACCAGTTGTAGGGTGACGAAAAGTCTTGAAAATTCATTGCTAAAATCGACTGGAAATCTACCAGGCCTCAACATCAAACAGGGAAACTGGTAGTCAGACTTATCTCGATGATGGAGATCTGTCTCGTCAAATGGAAAGCGCACCATGGTACACAAGTCTGTGATTGATCAGATTCCCAGCGGATAACCTCCGAAAAGGTAAGATATCAGCTTTTAAGCCTAATGAACTTCAATATTTATGATTGACTTAACGGATTAGATGATTACCTCATGATTATCGATGATATCTGGACGTAATGTGTATCCTCCTCAGCACATTATTTTCTTACCGACATTTCACGATATTAGGTACTGTAGGAGGCATTGGCTTGACCAATTGCGGGGTAGCCTGTGCGTTCTTTTTGGCACATGCGTTCGATTGTCATATCTTTGGAGTTTGGCTCCCACTTGATTCCCGGTTCCTTTGAAGACTTACATTATGGTTCGAGATTCTTTGACTCATTTTATTTGGTACGCTAGTCAAGACTTTATTTAGCTACTTTGTTCATATTGCTTGAGGATTGAGAAGTTAATTTTGGGGGAATGCAAGTGGGAGGTACGGTTGGTATTTACTCCAAATCGTGCCCATGCTAGATGATGGTTTGTTTGTTGTTCATTTGGTTCTACATATACTTTTGAAGATGTTAATTTATGGTAGAAGATTATTATCGAGTTTAATTGCTTGAGGATAAAGAAAACTCTAGTGTGGGGTTGTTTGATATCGCATATTTATTACGCGTTTTCCTTAGCGATATCGATCACATTATGGTCCTTTTGGATATGATTTGGTGTTATTTCGATAAGTGTGGTGAAAGTTCGAGTTCTAAGACCAAGGAGATGAAATTTGAAGTTATTTGATGGTTTTAGTGATTTTCTATGGAAACGAGTGAAAGAGTTTGGTTCGAAAACGAGTGATTTTATGAGTTTTATAGTCCGAATTCAGCAAAAAGGGTCTGGAGCAGCGCTCAAAAACATGGAGCGCCGCTCCAGTAGGCAGCAAATTCAGTTCGAGAGTTTCCAGAAATCCAGAAGTCAGAAATCAGCTATATGGAGCGCCGCTCCACTTCCTGTCGGTTTCAGAATTTTACTATTTAAGGCCCGAATTTTTACCCTAATTATTCATTATTGCATCCAGACGAATTCCAGCAGCTTTTTGACGAAAAAGGGTGATTTTTGGGGAATCCCAAGATCATTCTAACACATCAATCATTCCGGGAACGCGTCTCGATCCGTTCATCATTCAAGAACACAGTTTTCATTAGGTTTAATTCTTATCATCAATATGAATACTCTTAATTGTTTATTTGTGATTTTGGCTTTAGCTATGATTGTTGGCTAAGCACTTTAATGTTTGTCTAGATTGAATATTCGTATGTGTTTGGATGATTCTTTAATGTTTGATTTGATTAACGCATGATAATTATGAGTTTTGATTAAGAACCATTCTTGTGGGGGTTGATTATTGTTACTAGGTTGATTAGTGATCTTGTTTGAACAAAGAGAACCCTGTTTCAATTTAGTGAACTAATTTTCAATTGATTTGTCTTAACCAATTGGGTGCTTACTGGACCAAAGGGGTAAACCGGGTAACATAGATTGAACAAAATAGGGGTGAATTGTGTGGAGCGAACGCGTAACCAATTGAATCTTAATCTTATAATGAGCTAATTACTAAGTCACAAATGAAAGAGGTCTATGGTGAAAGGGAACTCTAAGCCAATAAATCATAGTTTGACGTGTTTGTTAAAAGAGAACTCTGGGTAAACCGACTCTGTAGTTGCATGTATTGATAAATTGAACTAGTGCTTAATAACAAATCATGCGACACTGCGAATAGGAGATCTAGGCGAACATTCTTTTATCAATTGAATTCAAATATCATTACTTTTCGTTGAGTCTGCATTTACTTTCTATAAACTTAAAAACGCAAAAAAAATATTGCCTTTTACGTTTAATCTATCCTTGATTTGGCTAATCTTTAAATAGCCACAAAACAAATTATCTCATACTTTCGATTTTCATAGATTAACTTAGTTTATTTTTATTAGTTTCAATCTTAATTCTCACTTTAAACTGTCCTTGGAACGATTTCGGAATTACCAACTGTATACTATTGCACGATCGGGTACACTGCCCGTTAGAGTGTAGTAATCTTTAAACCGGCATTTTCCAAGATAAATTATATACTAGATTTCACACATCAGTCGGAACTAAGTAAAAAGCCACAAACACTATCTATAAAAGCAAAATATACTTAGGTTAATAATTTAAACTTAATTTATTTTAGGTAAAATAAGGTACTTCATTACTTATTCTAAACAAAATATAATAAAATTAAAAAATTTCTTATTCTATTTTACATCATTTAGAATGATCTTACATTGACTATAAATTCAAATTTAAAAATTATAAGTCTTTTGTACATCTTTTATGTAATGATTTTAACAAGGAACCCTTATATCTTAAGGTGATTAATTTTTAATCGTCACAGGTTTACCATTCACATGTTTTAATTTCTATTGGGAATTTTTTCTCTTGAAAAATTTAAAAATTTTCACAAATGTTACGCAATGTTTACACATATTAGTATTTTTAGAATTTAAGTGAGTAATCACTTCCCTCCCCACACTTAGACTATGCAATGTCCTCATTTGCATATGATTTATATTTTAAAGTATAATGAATGAAAGACATAATTGTAAATAAGGGCAGAGTGATATTACTTGATTGTAGAATCATAGAATAATCACAATATTGAAGTCTTTGGATTCGAATGAGACTACTTAATAAAATTATAAAATAACACAATATATAACATAAAACATCAGTTTTACTAATCACTTCAGCATATATGAGCTATATTGCTCTTACAAAATTAAACGAACATATAGAAAACAAAATCCTAATAAAACATAAATGGATAGGTAGTTTTGATTATAGAGTCGGTTGCGCGACTCGTTCTTCCATCGGGATTATTCCTTATGCTTATTTTCCCCATACTTATGCTTTTCCTTCTCATTTAACATTCTTATATGCTCTAACAAATTCAAGGTAGTATTAAGACACCTACGAAAAGTCATTTCAAATTTAACATTTAAATCATAGATTTGCCTTCTCACTTCTTCACTAATTTTATAATGTTCCTTCAAAAATTCCATCAATACTTTCTCAACAGTAACATCATCATCCTCCTCTTTCTCCTCACACACAACTCTAACTATCTTCGTATTTGATCTTGGAACTCTTTCTCTAGGCACTAGCGGAATGAATTCAACAAGCGAACCATAAGGAATCACTAGAGTATTATTTTCGTAATTGATGGTGACACGAGCAGTAACAAGAAATGGAGATCTCATGAATAAAGGAGTGATAGGATCTTCTTCCATGTCCATGACCATGGAATGAACTTTGTACAAATCATAACCAACTTGAACTTCAACGTCCTTAATGATCCCTAAAGGCTTTTGCAAACGATTATCAGCAAAACACACGATTCCCCTGATAGGTTCTAATGATGGAAATCCTAAACGATTGTAAACGGAAAATGGCATGACATTAATATTAGAACCAGTATCAGCTAATCCTACTATAAGAATTGGATCACGAATTAAGCAAGGAATATGAAATTCCTCCAGATTAGAACGAACAATAGGAAAATCAGGATTTTTGTTTGGAATTCATCAATTTCAAAAGAATAAAGAGGGTGGATGTTGTTACTTTCATTCTCTTTTTCCTTCTACCTCTCCATAATTTGAGGTAGCAACTCCTCTTCTTCCTCATTGGTAAGATACTCAGATTTTTCACTTGAAACATCATCATTCTCATGAGTTTTTTCACTAACTTCTTCATCATCAAACAACTCATGCACAAAAATGACCTCATCTCTATCACACCCCTTGATTAACATCCTTAGACTTATCCTCCTTATCCTTAGTTAACTTCTTAATTTATTGAGCAAACTCTTCTTCCACCATGTCAAACTCCCATAGATATTTCAAACCAGGTTCATAAACGTCAACCCTGTTCACTTCTCTCACCACGTTTACCTTCTAAAAATGAACTTTCTTTGACTTTTCGAATTCAGCTGGAACTTTTCCTTCAAAATGTTGGAACAACTTAATAACATTTCATTCTAAGTTTTAGATTGAAGCTTGATGATTATTTTGAACTTGGGAAAGTTGAGCTTTTATGGTATCATTAGCTATATTTTGATTCTTGATGAAGTTGAGAATGCTTTCTTCAAGATTTGATTTCTTTCCGGGTGAAGCCTTTGAATACGAATTTGGAATGAAGTGTGCTCTAACAGGATAAAAACCAGGTTGATTCTTATTATTAGAAAAATGTGCTTGACAGTTGTTACGATAATTTGTGTTCGTGCGAAATTGTTTATTATTAGTGGATTGTAACTAAAAGTGACCAGGGTGGGTAAGGCCTCGATAGATTGGTGAACATGATTAGGGTCTTGCACCGAGATACTCGAAATGAAAGTTTGATTTGGGATAATGTATTACGCATGGCCAATAGAAATACATTGTAGTAAATCATACAGTAGTTTCGTGGATTGGAAGAAATGTAGTAGGAGATGGATCGGGTGTTGATTAATAGTCTGTATGCATGTATATATTGATTGGAAACATTGTTTCGATGGATTATAACTATGGATTGTGTTGAGATTGATACTATTTTCTGGAAGAAACTTGATGGATTTTGACCGAGGGATGACTTTTCTAATATTATAATGACCATTGTGCCATATCAAGATATTGATTTATTATTTGTTAAATAGGGTTAAATTGCGAGTCTTGATGTAGTTTCAACCAAGTAATGACATTTTTGAAGTAACTTTAGAGATATTAGACGTGTGTGTTGATGTTATTTGATGGAATTAACATTTAGATAATTACTTTCTGATTATGTTATTGGTTATCCATTACATAAAATCATTGATGGTACGATTAAAATTGATGTGAGAATTACGTTTATAATAATTTTGATAATATGATCAGAGACATGTTCTAGTTGATGGATTATCAGAGGTGTAACAACAATATTACCTGGATCAAGACAAAATTCATAAATGCCGAGATTCGAATGGGTATTTAATTACAGATTTGAGTAAATATTAGTGTAATTAGTGTTGACTTTGCGATGTAATATTAGTGGAATTGACTAAATCCATTCTTGCGAGTGATGTGTTGATAATAAATTGATGACTTGGAATAAATTGAATCAAAAGATTCGATGGAGTTATCTTATATGTAATCTCAAAACTTAATGGATCGGTTCGATTCGACAGACTTGACAGTGTATAACCATTGGTATCCACGGAAATTGGGTGCAATATCAGATTTGACGTGAACCTTTTTGTGGAAAACCATAGATACCGGATTGTTTGGTGTTATTTGGTGGGATAAATGGTGAACAGTTACCTATGTATCATGAATTCAGTATGTGGACAAAATCTTGATATGACTCATTTTGTGGAAGTCCATTAGATCGATGACGGGTCGATGTTGTCTTTTATAAGTTATTTTGTGTTTAAGATAAATTTGATTGTAACTGGCGGTGAATTAATAGATCGTTATCCTTTTCACTTGAAACTCGGATGAAATATGACTTGTTCAGTGTTGATGATGACAGATTGTAAGTACTTGATAACTTTTGCGAATGGTAAGAGTGATACGTTAACTTAATGTGTGGTGAATTATTGGACTGCTGTGTTATGTGATTGGAACTAATAGATCAGCTTAAACCAGAATTTGGCCATTCGATGGTAGTCATTATAGAATATTTGTATTTGATTTGGTAACATCGAGCTTTCAAATTTGACGAATTTGGATGATTAGTTGACAGATAAGAATACTTGTCGAGTAATGAAACTACTTAGGTAGTACCTGTGACAGTAAGACGTGTTATGACTTGGTTCTTAGTTTAAAAACTTGTGATGGTGTTTGTTACCCGTAACTTTTGTTAACTGTGACTGACCAGATTTCGAGGACGGAATCTCTTTAAGGGGGTATATTGTAACATCCTGAAATTGGGCCTAGGTGGATTTGACCTTTTTATCCTTATGTGATATTATTTGTATTTTTGTTAATTATATTTTTATAATTATTTGATTATTTGGCTACTATCATTTTGTGACAAGGGTCACATAACAGGTTTGTTTGTTTAACTTGAACTCCGTTAGGGTCACCTAACGAAGTACGTATATTATTTGAAAATACTTAAATACCCATGTGATATGGGGTATGGGTTTATAAAGCTGACATAAGACTTGTGTCTGGATATTTCTACACTCTTTCCAAATAAGAAAAATCACCTCCCGTACCTATTTCTTGATCGTGTGAAACCCTAGCTAGAATCTAAGTGTGGAAATGGATTAAATCAAAATGAAATCAGATTTGTTGCATCATCTATAGCTTGTACTCAGGTTTGTGCATAGATTTAATGGTTTGATCGTTGATATATTTAGAGTTTTGTTGTTTGAAATAGAAAATGCAATTTGATGCTTGAATCTTGCTAATAGATGTTACATAAGCTTGTTAGATGCTCTATATATGTTGTATGTATGTTATATATGTTTTGTGAGCCTTGAATCGACCAGAAACGGCTTGAAATCATCAACTTTGGGTTAAAACCCATCCAAAAAGCGTCCTGGTACTGATGAACAACATTCGTATAGATACATGATGCATCCGTACGATACGGATGCATCCGTACGGATCCTGTTAGTTAGCTTTTTGTGAAATTTTTTTTTGATCATAACTTTCAAACCGTAACTCCATTTGTTGATTTAGTTATGGGTTAGGGTTTGTTGATGAATCAAAACCCATTTTCTTGTGAAATGAGGGTTTGGATTGTCTAGATATTGAGCATGCAACCTCTTTTGGGGATTTTGATTTAACCAGTCAATCATGACTAGGGTTTGTAAATTGATAATGTTTGAATACACATTAAATTTGTGATTTTGTGTTTATGAGCTAAAAGAAACTTGTTTGAAAAAGAGACATATATTTGTAAAGGCTAAATTATTACTTTGACCAAAGTTGACCAAGTGACCTTGTTTGTGTAAAGGTGCAATTGGTGATTTTAAGTTGAAAAATGCTTATGTGAGTAAGTCTTGAGTTTTGGTTAAAATGTTAAATGATGTAAGAAAAACTTGGTTGACTAGGACTTGTTTATAACCTGTGACAACCCGAAAATTTCCGACCAAATTTAAACTTTGATCTTTATATGTTTCCGACACGATAAGCAAAGTTTGTTAAGTTAAATCTCAAGAATTGTGTTCATAAATTCATTTAACCTCGACCAAATTCCAACGATTCACGAACCATTAAATGAACGGATATGATTATATATGTATATGTATATGTATATGTATATGTATATATATATATATATATATATATATATATATATGTATATATATATTATAACTTGAAAATATTAACAAAGTATTAAACGTATAATACTTGACAGGAGCGTATTTGTTTCAATATGTTTATCGATGGAATTAGAAGATAATATCAAATGATTGATTTATCAGATACATTGTATGATTATGAGTCTTTGTTGTGAGGTCCACGTTGATTTGTGAAATCGTTCATTTTTAACGGTATTCGAAATAATTGGTAATGTGAATGATAAGTAAAAACAAAGATGTCAATTAACGAGAACTAGACAAACGTTAGTGGGTTTCCTGTTCGACTTCCTATATAAATGTTAACTAGTTAACCTTCATATAATTTAGGGTGAAAGTAAAATTTTGGGAATATAGATAGATTAAGAAAATAGATACCGACATTTTACCTTAAATGATTTCATACGTTCATTTAACCCTTGAACTTTATCTCACGCTTCATCAATATTTAGTAATTTTAAAAAACTTGAAAACCCTGTTATGATTTAGATATGATTTTTGCTTCTTAAACGAAATGATTTTTCGATATAATAGACTATTATTATTATAAACACTTTTATAACAATTACTACACTTATGACCTTTTCAATAAAACGATTTTTAATAGAATATGTTTTGATTATTAAAATGTTTTATAAACTTTTGTGCATAAATGAGTTATATCAATTTTAAGCTTTGAAATACAAACGTTACAAAATAATACTTTCTATTAGTTAAACGATTTCAAAATATTTATATATGCTTTGACATATAATTAGTTTGAAAAACTAAATTTTATACTACTAACTAAATATTTCAAGTTTATATTTTTGAAATGAAAATATATATGTATATATATGTATATATATATATATATATATATATATATATATATATATATATATATATATATATATACATATTACAAGGTAGTTAATAACATAAGTTATAAAACCTTTTATCAAAAATAATATAGTTTGTAAACAACGAGACATTTATTATTATTGTTATTATCATTAAAATTATTATTTATATTATCATTATTATTATTATAATTATTAGTATTATCATTAATATTATTATAATACTTATCAGTATTATTATCATTAAAATTAATATTAGTATCATCTAATTATTATGAATACTATTGTTATCATTATTATGAATGCGATATAAAAGAGAACTAAAAGCTATTAAATAAATCGATTAGGAAATAATGAGTATGAGTATCATGATGAAATATAAAATATCGTAAGATATTGATTTAGATAAAATTATAGTTTTCATTATTTTTATTACTATTATTATTATTAAAAGTATCATTAATATTAAAACTATCATTTTTATTAAAGTTAGCATTTTTAATAGAAATATAATTTTTATTATAAAATATCACTGTTATTATCATTTTATCATAATTAATATCTGTAACACCCAGCCAAAATCGCCATTGACGCGGATGTTAACTCTGGTCCCAGTGCTTGGCTTGGCTTCTAAGTAACAATAGAATTCTACAGCGGAAGCAAAATATCTAAGTACCTGAGACAAACCATGCTTAAAGTGTCAACACAAAGGTTGAGTGAACAACATAGGTTTAATAATCATAATAAGTTTTTAGACTACAAGATTTAGTTATAGAGTTTAATCAGTTCGGTAGTAGTGCTGGTGTATATGATATCGATACTAACCATAAGTTACCCTAAACACATCACGTTCATGTCGTGCATCATTATTATGTATCCATTGACCAACGGTCATCCGGATAGAGACGTCACTCTCCATAGCGCTATTCACAATAACTAAGCTTGCCTTTATACGTAGCAATTAACGATATCATGGTAGGGATTTAGCATGAATCAAAGCATGTTAGCAACAGTTTGAACTAATCAAAATAAAGTTTGAGTACTTGCGTCTAAGCGTAAAACAGTTTTAAAAACAAGCATGTGTCTCACCCCAAAGTTTAAAATAAGTAAATAGAGAAAGTTAAAAAGTGGGGCTATGAAGTTCACCTTGAATCGACGATGAAGATAATACCATGAATGAAATGAACGAGAGTATATACCAGGCCTTCAACCTAGAGATATATAGGCTAAATCAGAAATTTGTCCAATTGACAAATGAAGAATCCTAGGTACATTAAGGATTGACCAAACATATGTTTATCGTTATGTATGTGTGTATAGGAATACAACACTTAATAGATTACTTGTACATACATTTAATACATGATATATATAATAAGTATTATATATTATATAAATATTATTTAATTGTTTGTATTATATTTATATTAATTAATTAGTATTATATATTAATAGTTATGATATATTAAGTATATAAGTACTTGTATTACTTTTTATACATTAATATTTATATTAAATTAAGTATATAAGTTTAGATTTATTATGTTATTATATTTAATATAAATGAATTGTTAAAGTATATATTTGTATAATCTATATTATATACTTTATAAAGTATATGTATTATATTAAATTAGTTATGTATTAGTAGATATTTATTATATATATTAGTAGCATATATAATTATTATTTAAGTAATTATTTATAGATTTTTTATATATTTAGAAACAATAATATTTAATTATTATAATTTATATGTATTATAGTTATCTCGAAAATAGATATATATACTTCCTAAATTCGTTTTTAATTAAAATAATTATCAAATAATAAATTTTATAATTTATATAAGTTTCCTTTAGTGCAAAAACCTGTAGAAAATTTTATAAAATTATTCTACCTTGTTTTTATATTTATTTGTGTTTATTTCCTTATTTATCTTCTCGGTTTATATGGAAACAAAGTCAATTATGCATAAAATACTAATTCGACTTAAACAATAAATTTTATAATTTTTATAAGTTCTATATACTGTAAAAAAGTTGTAAAAATATAATTTCGAAAATTATATATATATTATTATTTATTTTATATTTTCTTGTACTTTATCCATTATAATCGGTATTAATTAAATAAAATAGATAAATACTTAATAAATAAGTTTTAATAAATTTTCCAGTATATGTGTAACCTAATGATTATATAAAATTTTTATAAAAACTAGTTTAATTCGTTTAGTATTTATTTTATATTTATTTTCTTATCTTCTCTCGGTTTTTATAAATACATTACAAAAATCATTTAAAATACTAATTGTACTTATAAATATGATTTTATATTTTTCACAGCTTACTTACATACTTATAAACTTAGAATTGTTTTTATAGTTATTATATTTACCCTTTTTCTATTTATTACGATTTTTATATAGTTTCCATATTTAGTACTTATTAAATTCATTTTTAATTATAAATAAAATTCCAAAAACTACTATAATTATTTTTACATGATCTAAAACTGTTCTAAATACTTTTTAATGCAAAACTTACTGTTCTTATATTTTTATACGAATTATTACTATTTTCTACATATATGTATATTGATTTAAAGATAAAATATATAATAAATATTTATATTAGTAAATAAATTAGGATTTCGACTTTAATAATCTTTTTACATCAGTAGGATGTTACGAAAAGTTTTGTTTCAATTATTGAAGTCGTTTACTAATTTTTATTGATTTTTGTTTACATAAAACCCTAGCCGAATAGCTATAATTTAAATAAATATATAATACATCATAAAAATAGATTTTTTGACTTAGATCATCTTCATAACAATAATAAGTTCTGGAAAAATTATTGTTTCGAATTTATATACCTTATAACTATTTTATTTAATTCTTGTACATATATATACATATATCGATAATATACATACATATAATTAATTCAATTAAAAATATAAAAACGAGTTGTAAATTGATGTAGTTATTTTTATCAGATCTTAGAATACCTAATAGTAAATATCATATGCTGTACGTATTTAATTTAATTCATTTAATATTTATTTATTTTAATGCAAATATCGGCCGAATAAAAGGAAAAGAAAAGAAGAAAACCGAACAAAAATAAAAGAAAAGAGAAAAAAACTCATAAATTTAATTTAGGGTTTTTGAGAGCTCCAAAAGTTGAGAATGAAAAATAATGAGGCTTAAGGGGGTTTTTATAGGATTAAAATACTTGGAGAGGAAGTAATTACAATTTGAGTACAATTACAATTCTTTTCCTTTTATAAAATTAATTCCTTCTCTTTTTATTTTATTTTATTATTTTTGGTGGCTGACTTTTATTATCATTTTTATATTTTTTTATTTTTTTCGGCCATATATATATATATATATATATATATATATATATATATATATATATATATATATATATATATATATATATATATATATATATATATATGTATATATATATGTATGTATTTATTTATTTATTATTTATTATTAACCGGTTTTATTAAATAAATATATATTCGGTATTTCTTATAACATAAATATTTATATTATTACTTTTATAATTACTTACTTTTATCAACATCAAACTTGTACATTTTGCGTAAATACACATTTATATATTATTTATAAATATTAATACATACTTATATATTTATTATAATATTAGTAATAAATATTAGGGTTAAGGTTTATGATTAATTAATTACGAGCATTTATTATACGAGCATTTATTATATCTGGATAACAACCCTAATGATATTATACAAAACAAGCTAATGAAACCCTAAGGGTATAATAGTCATTTCAGGAAGAAAAAAGTGAGGGTTGTCACAGTATCCCCCCGTAAATGGAAACTTCGTCCCAAAATTTTAGGTAGACTTCTCGGATGCATCAGCAGTTGAGAAAAGATGGGGATGTTTTCGTCTCATTTGGTCTTCAAGTTCCCAGGTATACTCGGGGCCTCTACGTGAATTCCAACGGATTTTTGGCAATAGGAATTGTTGCCTTGTTTCAAGTGCTTGATCTCACGATCCATAATTTCTACAGGTTCTTCTATGAAGTGCATTTTATTACCAATGCGGAGGTAATTCGAAGGGATAACATGGGTGTCATCGCACTAGGTTTCCTTAAAAGGGATTGTGATATTTTAGTCGTACAAACATTTTAGTAAGTTGGACACCTGAAATGTGCAATGAACATTACTAGGTTTATTTGAAACCTTGAGCGTTTATGTCGCCATTAGGGCAGACAATCAGAGAGTAGTACTTGAAGATCACAGTCATGTAGTTTGATGCATGGCTTGTGTTTGTTATATATGTTACCGACTTCAAATTCCTGAAGATAAACATAGACATGATACCTTTGGTTTTCAAGAAATATCTAATGTGAATAGATGTAACGAGATTCCAGTTGAGAAGTCACTAATCAGGCTTATACGCAAAGCAAGCCATGATTACTAAGATGCCCTTAGAATGGTATGAAAGATTAACGAAAGATTATAATACATGCAAACTTATCCCTGGGAAAGAGTTTTTGAAAGCACATTTGCAGAATGTATCTCTAGCTATATGTTGAAACAGAGGTCGAAACTTGACTAGTATAGCATCTAGTTGTAACTAGTGAGGAAGAAATGTTTAGTGTAAACACATAAACACCATAATCGTTTAAGGTAACTCCTTTAGAGAGGATAGTGAGGATCATAAATTATACTTCTGATAGGAAATCGCACGAGAGGTGTGATCTCTTGATGAGAAAGACGTTCTCGTACCTATGGCGAGTCAATCTATGATTCACTTATGAGTTTAAGTGCAGAAGAAAAGAAATATGAATCATTGGCTACAAAGAATAATTTACACCGGGTGAGGAAATATCTGAAAAATGCTTTCTTGTGCCAAAAAGATATTAAATCATAGAATTGACGTTTTACGAGATTGCTGTGGTTTAGCCG
Organism: Rutidosis leptorrhynchoides; assembly: GCF_046630445.1. NCBI lineage: Eukaryota > Viridiplantae > Streptophyta > Magnoliopsida > Asterales > Asteraceae > Rutidosis > Rutidosis leptorrhynchoides. The sequence continues at coordinate 155,146,048 of NC_092339.1, forward strand.
TGAGATATCAAAAGTAAAATCTTCTCAACGGTCAACCTTACAAAGGAAAAGTTACGGAGAACAGAGGGTTTTGAATGACGAACTTAATGATAAGTTTCAGAGGACAAGAGGAATTGTGATTAATACGTAGTGTGGAATAATACGAAAATTCTTATATAAACAAGTAATGAAAATTTTATAGAAGTTCGAGTCATTTAAGGCGACAATTTAAAAAGAAAGCGAAATTCTTAGTAAAACTAGAGTTATGTACAACATGTACTATTTTAGGTAAAATATCTTTTGAATAAAAGAATTGTTTTGAAAAAGTGAGAGTATAATTTTATATGTACTAGTCAAAATAAGTAAAGGTAAATTTTATTTACTTTAGTATATAAACTTATACGATTTATAAAATTTGCACGAATGGTAGTAAATAAATTTATTTCATAAAATTTTTGAGAGGATCGCACAGTAAAATAGTGTATGTAAAATTTTGGTAACAGAATTTTCATATTTCGGAGGTTACGAGTTGGAAACAGATCGATGAAAATCGGGTGAAGGTATTTTGAAAATTTCGAGTTATTTTTAAGCAAAAATGTTGCGAGGTAACGAAATCTATTGTATTTAAATACGGCTGTTGATTATTATTAGGACATATGTTCTCGGAATTCAAAATGTTTATGTGTGATGCTGTTGCTGACAAGTGAGATATGAATGGTGAGTATGAGAACGTGATAGTGAATGTGGTGTTTATCTCCGTTTGAATATTCAAATAAAAATCTTGCGAGTGGTTGTCGCTTATCTTCGACGGGTTTCCTAATGGGTTTATGAAAATCTATACCAGGAGCGTAATTGCAGATAACAGGAGGCATGCGTCGAAGAAGTTTTCGGGGGTGTCACTTCAGGTCACTTAAGAACATGTATCCTTCCTTCCAGCGGGGATGTGATAATTAAGCGTCAAAGATAAAGAGATAAGTTGTTTAAGAAAGAAAGAATGCAAAGCTTTACAGCTTTTATAGCATAGGAGAATTTGTTAATCTACTCATGGGTAAGAGATAGTTTGATCGTAACGATCTCTTCGTATATCTATAAATAAGATGATGATTACCCTTCATGTAATAACATTGAGATTTTTGAATGAATGGCTTGGAATTTTTTTTTTTTGATTCACTTTCTATTCCATATGTCATGATATTGGAATTTTTATATGAATTACCATAATATAATCACGTCGGTCAAGCGTCATTATATTTCACTAATTCATACTTCCACTTCAATATCACCTCATATGGTCAGGACATGTGATCAAACTTAGATAGTTGACGTTGAAATGTTGAGTCATGAGTGACATCCCTTCGCGTGAGTTAAAGAATACTTTGAATCATAATGGCAAAGTTATGTCATAAGATATGTATGGATATGATAACAATCACATACTAACCGATCCTTTAGAGTCGAGATCAGGCAAGATGATAGGGTTTGGCTTGACATCCGTAGGAAAGGATACAGAATATCAACAGAGGTAAAAGCAGGTAGTAAGATGAAATAGCATTATAAAGATTAAGGGAAAGCGCTTAAAACTAAAGCAGGAAAGGTTATAGACCTAAAGATTGCTAAGGCACCCTAGCTAACACATAAGGCACACGTAGAATACAATCCTGGTTCTCTATAACAAGTCTTGGCTCTCCTAAATTACATAATGAGATAGGTATGGTGGCGTTCCATTGTTGGAATACAAGTAAGTTATGGCTATTATCCTAAGAGTTAGACGTGTAAGTATAGTTCCTATAGCAAAGTGTTGAAATACAGTGGAAGCAAAATATCTAAGTACCTGAGACAAAACATGCTTAAAGTGTCAACACAAAGGTTGAGTGAACAACATAGGTTTAATAATCATAACAAGTTTTTAGACCACAAGATTTAGTTATAGAGTTTAATCAGTTCGGTTGTAGTGCTGGTGTATATGATATCGATACTAACCATAAGTTACCCTAAACACATCACGTTCGTGTCGTGCATCATTATTATGTATCCATTGACCAACGGTCATCCGGATAGAGACGTCACTCTCCATAGCGCTATTCACAATAACTAAGCTTGCCTTTATACGTAGCAATTAATGATATCATGGTAGAGATTTTGCATGAATCAAAGCATGTTAGCAACAGTTTGAACTAATCAAAATAAAGTTTGAGTACTTGCGTCTAAGCGTAAAACAGTTTTAAAAACAAGCATGTGTCTCACCCCAAATTTTAAAATAAGTAAATAGAGAAAGTTAGAAAGTGGGGCTATGAAGTTTACCTTGAATCGACGATGAAGATAATACCATGAATGAAATGAACGAGAGTATATACCAGGCCTTCAACCTAGAGATATATAGGCTAAATCAGAAATTTATCCAATTGACAAATGAAGAATCCTAGGTACATTAAGGATTGACTAAACATATGTTTATCGTTATGTATGTGTGTATTGGAATACAAAATTTAATAGATTACTTGTACATACATTTAATACATGTTATATATAATAAGTATTATATATTATATAAATATTATTTAATTGTTTGTATTATATTTATATTAATTAATTAGTATTATATATTAATAGTTATGATATATTAAGTATATAAGTACTTGTATTACATTTTATACATTAATAGTTATATTAAATTAAGTATATAAGTTTAGATTTATTATGTTATTATATTTAATATAAATGAATTATTAAAGTATATATTTGTATAATCTATATTATATACTTTATAAAGTATATGTATTATATTAAATTAGTTATGTATTAGTAGATATTTATTATATATATTAGTAACATATATAATTATTATTTAAGTAATTATTTATAGATTTTTTTTATATTTAGAAACAATAATATTTAATTATTATAATTTATATGTATTATAGTTATCTCGAAAATAGATATATATACTTCCTAAATTCGTTTTTAATTAAAATAATTATCAAATAATAAATTTTATAATTTCTATAAGTTTCCTTTAGTGCAAAAACCTGTAGAAAATTTTATAAAATTATTCTACCTTGTTTTTATATTTATTTGTGTTTATTTCCTTATTTATCTTCTCGGTTTATATGGAAACAAAGTCAATTATGTATAAAATACTAATTTGACTTAAACAATAAATTTTACAATTTTTATAAGTTCTATATACTGTAAATAAGTTGTAAAAATATAATTTCAAAAATTATGTATATATTATTATTTATTTTATATTTTCTTGTACTTTATCCATTAAAATCGGTATTAATTAAATAAAATAGATAAATACTTAATAAATAAGTTTTAATAATTTTTCCAGTATATGTGTAACCTAATGATTGTATAAAAATTTTATAAAAACTAGTTTAATTCGTTTAGTATTTATTTTATATTTATTTTCTTATCTTCTCTCGGTTTTTATAAATACATTAAAAAAATCATTTAAAATAATAATTATACTTATAAATATGATTTTATATTTTTCGAAGCTTAATTACATACTTATAAACTTAGAAATTTTTTTATAGTTATTATATTTACCCTTTTTCTATTTATTAAGAATTTTATATAGTTTCCATATTTAGTACTTATTAAATTCGTTTTTAATTATAAATAAAATTCCAAAAACTACTATAATTATTTTTACATGATCTAACACTGTTATAAATACTTTTTAATAAAAAACTTACTGTTCTTATATTTTTATACAAATTATTACTCTTTTCTACATATATGTATATTGATTTAAAGATAAAATATATAATAAATATTTATATTAGTAAATAAATTAGGATTTCGACTTTAATAATCTTTTTACATCAGTAGGATGTTACGAAAAGTTTTGTTTCAATTATTGAAGTCGTTTACTAATTTTTATTGATTTTTGTTTACATAAAACCCTAGCCGAATAGCTATAATTTAAATAAATATATAATACATCATAAAAATAAAGTTTTTGACTTAGATCATCTTCATAACAAAAATAAGTTCTAGAAAAATTATTGTTTCAAATTTATATACCTAATAACTCTTTTATTTAATTTTTGTACATATATATACATATATCGATAATATACATACATATAATCTGTTATAATTCAATTAAAAATATAAAAACGAGTTGTAAATTGATGTAGTTATTTTTCTCAGATCTTAGAATACCTAATAGTAAATATCATATACAGTACATATTTAATTTAATTCATTTAATATTTATTTATATTAATGCAAATATCGGCCGAATAAAAGGAAAAGAAAAGAAGAAAACCGAAAAATAAAATAAAAGAAAAGAGAAAAAACTTACAAATTTAATTTAGGGTTTTTGAGAGCTCCAAAAGTTGAGAATGAAAAATAATGAGGCTTAAGGGGGTTTTTATCGGATTAAAATACTTGGAGAGGAAGTAATTACAATTTGAGTACAATTACAATTCTTTTCCTTTTATAAAATTAATTCCTTCTATTTTTATTTTATTTTATTTTATTTTATTATTTTTGGTGGCCGACTTTTATTATCATTTTTATATTTTTTTATTTTTTTCGGACATATTTATATATATATGTATTTATTTATTTATTATTTATTATTAACCAGTTTTATTAAATAAATATATATTCGGTATTACTTATAACATAAATATTTATATTATTACTTTTATAATTACTTACTTTTATCAACATCAAACATGTACATTTTACGTAAATACACATTTATATATTATTTATAAAAATTAATACATACTTATATATTTATTATAATATTAGTAATAAATATTAGGGTTAAGGTTTATGATTAATTAATTACGAGCATTTATTATACGAGCATTTATTATATCTGGATAACAACCCTAATGATATTATACTGAACAAGCTAATGAAACCCTAAGGGTATAATAGTCATTTCAGGAAGGAAAAAGTGAGGGTTGTCACAATATCATTATTATTAAATATAAATATTGTTATTATTATTAGTAGAATAGTAATAACTATTATTATTACAAAATAATACAACTTTTATTTATTATTATTATTATCAATATTATTTTATCAAATAGTTATGTGATACAAAGATATTTTTACCACACGTAATATAATTACATTAAAGTTACATACCACTATATTTTTTTATGATATTATGTGAACTTTATGAATCTTATTATTTAAAATATATAAAAAGTATATTTTTATCATTTTTAAATATAAATTTTTATTAACAAATGACTTTTATTATTTACTTTAATAAAATCTAATAAATATATTTAAATATATATAAAATGACTATATTTAAGTTATATAATAATCATGTATAGATTTTGGAAGTCATTTTGGGTCAAATTGACTTTTGTTGAATTTTACATATTAGACTCGTGCATTAGGATTGTGATACACTACGGTTTAACCTATATTGTTAGACAAATATTGACCACCATATAAATATATATAATTAATATATGTTCGTGAATCCGAGGCCAACCTTGCACTTGTTCAATGACGTCATATGTATTTTTACTACGAAATACAGTATTGTGAGTTTCATTTGCTTCCTTTTTAAATGCTTTTGCAATATATATTTTTGTGACTGAGAATACATGCACTGCTTTTATAAATGTTTTACGAAATAGACACAAGTAATCAAAAAATACATTCTATGGCTGGATTATTAAACCGAATATGCCCCTTTTTAGTCTGGTAATCTAAGAATTAGGGAACAGACACCCTAATTGACGCGAATCCTAAAGATAGATCTATCGGGCCCAACAAGCCCCATCCAAAGTACCGGATACTTTAGTACTTCGAATTTATCATGTCCGAAGGGAGTCCCGGAATGATGGGGATATTCTATATGCATCTTGTTAAGGTCGGTTACCATGTGTTCACCATATGAATGATTTTTATCTCTATGCAGTTTGTGAAATGCCTGATATGAGATGTATGTTTATGGAAAAATGAAATCTTGTGGTCTATTAAAATTATGGAAATGATCGATTATGATAAACTAATGAACTCACCAACCTTTAGGTTGACACTTTAAAGCATGTTTATTCTCAGGATTGAAAGAAATCTTCCGCTGTGCATTTGCTCAATTTAAAGATATTACTTGGAATCATTCATGGCATATTTCAAAATATGTTGCATTCAAGTAGTTGAGTTCAGTAAAGATTATGATTAAGTAAATGACAGATTAGATCATTTATAATTGGATATTATGAAATGGTATGAATGCCTGTCAACTTTCGATGTAATGAAAGTTTGTCTTTTAAAACGAATGCAATGTTTGTAAAATGTTTGTAAAATGTATCATATAGAGGTCAAATACCTCGCAATGTAATCATATGTTATTGTATTCATTCTTATGGATTAGGACGGGTCTTTACATGTGGTATCAGAGCGGTGGTCTTAGAGAACCAGGTCTGCATTAGTGTGTCTAACTGATAGTGGTTAGGATGCATTAGTGAGTCTGGACTTCGACTTTAGTTGCATGTCAAAAAGTTTTGATAATCATATCTTGTTGGAAACCATGCTTATCATCTTAAGTCTAAACGCGTCTTACTGCATTCATTGCATAGATAGTGTATAGACAAAATTCATATCTTAGCGTATCTGCTAATTCATATCTTAGCGTATCTGTTACTGTAAACTTTGTCTGACATATTCCGTAAATTCCTCCGTAATCTACAAAATCTTTTGTTCTATATATATGGATATTCTATGTAATTAGAATACCATCCGATAGCCAGAAATCATTTCATATCGAAAAATCTTTTATTCAATCATACGAAATGGAACTCGTCACTAGTTCAAGTTCATTGGATTTCGATATGGAGTTTCACTTGAGCTCCGAAAGCAGTGTGAATGGAATGGATCAACCAATCAGCCATCATCTATTCTGGATGAATTGGGGATGGGTTCGTAGCCTCCTCATTCATTGGAGACAAGAAGAAGGTGATCCTTTTCATCCACCACATTGTCCTCTTGGCGAAGAACCTGAAGCACTTACCGATGAACCTGTCCGAAACACCATTTTCTCTCTCATTTCCAGAGTATCTCGTCACGATTATATATTACATTAAATTATATATTTTATTTATCTGCTCGTCCGAACTGACAATCACCCTGGTGTAATAGAAGAAGTCAACGAGCTTCGCGCTTGGGTGGTGGCTTTGGATAATATGGTGCAAAGGTTACAAACACCAGCAGCAGCACCAGCAGCATAAACAGTACCACCATCAGCAACACCAACAGTACCATCACCACCATCAACAACAACATCCGCATCTCACACCGCAACATCACAATCTGTATGTAACGACCCGACTTTTTCGACTTGCTTTTGTGCCTTGTGTTTTTGCGAAACTGCGTTTTTGTGCATACTGTGCTACTTTATACTCTGAAATCTTTATACATATGGCTTACTTTCATTTATGTGTTAAAACGTGCCTTTAAGTATGTAGGATACTTAACTTGATCACCAGAAGCCTTTATGACCGTTAGTGTCACTTGACGTTACGAATAAACTGCGTACTGCGTACACGTTTAACTTTTGTCGTAATCGGGATATTATGACTACGAAATCTTAATTATTATTTTATAATAATAATTACTTAGGTTTTTGGATGCTTAATTACGCGTAGTAATTTACTTATACTTACTAGTTAGTCTTGTTGGACTTTCTACCTTGTTGGGCCTTAGCCCACCCTACACTAGTTAGTGGACTATTTAATTAGCTCAATTATTATTAGCAAGTGACCCATTAATATGTAAGACAAATGCCCATTTATTAGAGGGAACATGCTAGCATTTATGTCAAGTATTATCCTTAATGTTGCATGGGATCCTAACATAAGCTCCAACTTTAGACAACCATTAACCAAAAAGCAAACTTTTGTCCCCCTTGTCCCCCCTCCAATTCACGACCACCATACCCCCACCCTCACCCCATTCACCTATAAATACAAGTCTCATTCCATCCATTTTACACTTGCTTTCATTTGTAATTCACACACACTCACTCTCTAATTCTCTCTCTAGTCTTTCTCTCTCTAAAAAGTGTAAGTATTCTGAATTTCTCTTCTTCTTCTTCTTCTCATCATCACGAATTCATCATCATCATCATGGGTCTAGCTTTTTAGCTTTTGATCTTGATTACATCTTGTAGATTCAAACATGGATTTGAATCCTTCAAGAACATGGAAGATTCAAGCTTTCTAGCTTTGAATCTTCACTTACTTTGTAGATCTATATCTTTTAACTTTAATCTTGTTATTTTGTTGTAAAGATTCAAACTTGTGTTTGTAATCTTCATGTAACTTAAAGATCCAAGCTTTATGCTTCAAGATCTTCAAGAACAACCAAGATGCAAGCTTTCTGACTTGAATCCTCATATCTTTTGTTGGATCTAAGTTTCCTAACTTATGATCTCATTATTTTGATATAAAGATCAAAACTTGTGTTTATGGTCTTCATGTAACCTAAAGATCTAAGCTTTATGCTTCAAGTTCTCCAAGAGCACTAAAGGTTCAAGCTTTCTAGCTTTGTGACCTTATAACTTGTGTGAAAGGGATCCAAGCTCTCTAGCTTAGTGTTCCATCACTCATTTGACTTAGATTATGTTCATACTTGCTTGATTGAAGTAAAGTTTGTAGCTTTAGTTGTAAATGTAACTTGTAATTGTGTTAAGACTAAGGATATGATGTAACCTTGGTTCATCATCCATCTAAGACTCTTAAATGATTTGTGTTCTTACTTAGTCTTAACATATTGTGTGTTGATGGTATAATCTTGGTCAAGGTGATGCTAACCCATCAACGAGTTGTACTTGAAGCTACAAGCATCAAGGATGAGAACCGTGATGAGCATCAAGCACTAAGAACCCCACCGGAGCACCTTGCTTACTATTTTCAGGATCTGATCAGACCACCTGGGCTACTAGAAAGTTTATTTTCAGTTAGTTCGGTTCAAGTAGATGATTTTCCGTTTAGACCTCGTCTTAATCCGAGTTACGGTTTAGGATTTATGGCCTTCCGAAAGTCACTACACCCTATTAACGTTGTGCTGAAATTTCTGACCTACTCGCACTTAAACTGTCTCCACGGTCAAATGAAGACGAGTTTGGTTCTGTAAATTGGTCAGCAACTAGGGGACTCATATACGGAGCCATAGCCACTGATTACGCGTCTTTTTTATTTACGTAGAGGTCATAGCAGCTGACCGAAATTAGCTTATTGTTTCGATCTCTATTCTTGTCAAACTTACTTAGCTTTTATGATGATGAACGATGATGATGATGACACTTAAACTTATTTTATGCACTATTAAAACTTATAAGGATAACATACTGACCTAGTAACCTTTGACTTAGGTTGACGACCTTTCAGACCGACTTACTACTCGCATACTTTCATTATCGACTTTACCGCTCTTATCACAGTGAGTTATATCATCCCTTTTTACTTTAACTATTTTGGGACTGAGAATACATGCGCTTTTTACATTTTACATACTATGCACGAGTACTTAAACTTTATATATGTGTGGGTTATACAATGGCATAAACTTTCCCCTTAGCTCAGTAACGTTTAGTCATTGGTTTTTGAATCGGTGAACGCGAATCTTAGATATGGATTCATAGGGTTTGACATCCCCACTCGGGCTAGTCGCGCTAGCATTTAACGGGTGTTTAATACTTCGTAAACATACGCACTCGCCAAGTGTACTTTTAGTGGGGTTATAAATGTTAAGTTAGTTACCAAGTGCCCACGGTTAAATATATACTTTTCATACTATTTTGGAACGCTGAAATCTCGTGGCCTACCTTACATTACTGTTACAACTTAAACTATAGCTCACCAACATTATTGTTGACGTTTTTAAGCATGTTTTCTCAGGTGCTTAGAGGTTTGTTGCTTCCGCTGTTTAGACTTGCTGACTTGATGTTTAGACTTGCTGTTAAGGACCTGCTGTGCTAGAATTCCGCTGCATAATCTTAGAGATGTCTCAATCATGGAACTTTTCTTTTGCATTCGTAGTTTATGTTATTTTCAAATAATGACTTTGTAATGACCTTTGTGTCACGTTATCTTTTGTAAACGCTATCTTTTATGAATGCAAAACTGGTTTTCAAATAGCATGTAGTACTTGACCGTGTAAAGATCCTGTTGTTGACGAATCGTACATGATGGTTTTATACGGGGCGTCACATTTGGTATCAGAGCATTGGTTGTAGGGAATTAGGTTGCATTAGTGAGTCTAGACCGGACCAAGTAGGATTCACTAATAGGACTAATCTACAACTTGCTAGTTTACTTGTTTCCGCGAAACTTACTGCATGCTGCTGCTTACTTTTACTGCTATATGACGTATACTGCTACTTGATTTTCACTACTTCATGACATTATCTGCTTTCGATTTGCATGATACTTCTGTATGATTTGCTATTATTGCCATGCTATTTACTGCTATAGATGATCTAGACTGTTGTAGTTATTTTTCCTAATACGTGCTTGCTTATTAACTTACTGACATGGAAAAAGCCATTTTTCCCTGTTCAGATGTCGGATGTCCCGCCCGTTATCATTTTGGAGAGCGACTCAGACTCACCCTCCACCTTGCCTGCCATTGTTGCCGATTCACAGATCCCGTCGTCGACAAACTCCAGTGACTCTAACGCTTCGTTCTTTGGAGCCAGTGGCCATGCACCCGACCCAGTGATCACCACAGACGGACACGAGGATCCACCAGAGATTCCAGCTCCACTCATCCCAGGACCCTCGGAGCCACAGCACCATTCCAGTGATGTTGTGATTCCCGGAGAATACGGGGACGTTCCTTTCCGTAATGAGCATAACCATTGGTGCAGACGCCTTCCTGATGGACGTGTCGTGCTGATTCCGCCTTTCAGATATCGGATTATGACTACCGGCCGAGCAGAGCCACCTCCAGCTGTTTTCGAAAACTCATCATCCGATGACTCATCCTGTGATGACTCCAGTGACGAGGATTCCGACGAGGACCCTGAGGAGGCGCCCGTGCAGCCACCCTCTACCCCGCCGAAGAAGCGGTATCGTTTCGATGGTACCGTCATTCCAGGGGTTAACGGAGGTAGGTCGTTCGTTAGCGCACATGGACTGAGGACTAGGGTCACCGCCCGTAAGCGGATTGTGCCGTATCCTGCCGATCCATTCGTGCGTAAGGCTTATCGTTATGCACGATCCACTTCTGACACTGGACCACCTGCACCACCTGCACCACCTGCACCACCTGCACGACTTGTACCGACTACACCGCCTGCCCCACCATCTCCCTCCGTCGAGGAACTGACGAGGGAAGTGGAAATCCTCCGTGCTCGGGTGACTGAGCTCGAGGACCAGATGTCCCACGTAATGGACATCCTTTACCCACCGTCACCATAGGGCATTGTAGTAGATTTCATTATGTAACCTCGTTTGTAGTTTCATGTTTTACTCATGTATTGTGCGAACCTATGATGATGTATGCAACTTATTATTAATGAATGGAACTTATTGTTGTTTACTTTTTGTACGGTGTTCTAATTTCGTTACTATATGGTGTTTCTGTGGCATCTGTATCTACTTGCATTACTTAGTTAACATGTGTTGCGTTGATTCTATGTTGGTTGCTATATACTATATTATTATTTATTAAATGCTGTATTTTGACTTAAGTCAAAATTTCTGTTTAAAAGAGAAATGGCTAACGGAAGAGCAGCGCCCACAACAGCACAAATTGAGGAAATGATTGCAGAAAGAGTAGCCGCAGTGTAATGACCCGCACTTTTTCGATCGTTCTATACTTATAAGATTAATATTTACATAAATTAAACCATACCAACATGATAAGCAATCCAAATTGTTGAGATTTATGTTTTTGAAAAGAGTTTTACACAACGTTTGACCGTCTAGTTTGACCGATGATATCACGAACTATATAACATATGATAATTATACGTTTGTGTATATATATGTATATATACATAATTAACATGATCTAAAGAATGTTTTAATACCTCATTTTGTATTAATAACAATAAGTTATAAGTATATTTTGAAACTACTAACTTAAGTTTTCAAAACGATAACCATACGTAACGTCATTTGACATAAATACTTATGACCTATAATGTTTATACATATATCGTATATATAATGTATTTAATCACTTTTTAAGGACTTAAATACATAAAACCATATAAGTATATTCACAAAAGATAGCTATATTTGAATCCTCATTCCGTTTTCACAAGATTTCTATACGTATATCTGGGGTATATGTACCCGTATCATACCTAGCTTCTATACGTATTTACTATTGGTATATACACATCAAATCACCACCAACCAGCCCTTGTTCATGCCCTAGGTATAAGGTAATTGGAATTTGGAAGCTTATTGACTAATTACATAAGATAACAAACTAAAATCTTGTCATGAACACCTTAGTTCCACGTTTTTATAAGCTTCATGGGCACTTCACTTTGATTCAAATTTCTACATCATTTCTTAGTTAAACACACACTCTTCCATAACCCTTAAACACCTTCAACAATTCAGCAAGTTACCATGAAGATCTAGCTCAAAAACAACCCTTAATCATCATAAGAAAAACCTTCCAAGAACACTTCAATAATCCTTTCAAGAATACAAGTTTATTTCCAACCTTTTGATCCAACTCCATTACTCTTTTGGTTCTAGGTTTTTACTCCTCTTTTACAGCAATCTTGTCCAAGTAACTTGAGGTAGTAACTTTGTTCATAACCTTATTCGATTCATATATATATAGCTATCTTATTTTATGGTATAAAATTTTAACAACAAGAACATAGTTTGAATGTTTTCAAACTTGTTTGCAAACTAAATAGATCCTTCTAACTTAACTTTTAAAATACTTCAAGACCTGTAATATATCATAAATATATTCTAATTTAACAAGGTATAACTTGGTTTTTCAAAGAACACCTTAAAAACTGTTTTTATGACGTCGGAGTGCAACCGGGGGCTGTTTTGGGTTGGATAATTAAAAACTATCTTGAACCTTGAATTGGAGGTTTATTTTCTGGAAAAATGATATTTACTATGAATATGATAACACATAAAAATTTCATGATTTAACTCAAAGTATAAGTATTTTTAGAAAAATAATCATTTAAGGTTGTTTACATGATGGAAAATGATTAACTTCATAAGTTTCACCAAAGTTTGACCTATGACCTGTGATTTCGAATACAAACTAAGGTATTTACAGTTCATATTCTTAAAGAAGGACTCGATCCAAGGAAGTGGCAAGTTGAACCAACGAAAACGGAGTTGTAACGAAGAAACTATGACCAAAACAAAATCGGATATCCAAGACTAGTTTAGCCACGAAAATAATTGGAGAAAAATTAAATAAATCACATCTTTTTAAAATAACATGATATTTTATATATATATGTACTCATAATTTAATTTTATATATTTCAGGATCACCCGTAAACAATACGAGAAGATTAATCATAAGATTCCATGATTGTACGCAACACGTCATTTGACAACACCGGTACTTTATGTACGCAACACGTCATTTGACAACACCGGTACCATGGGTCAAGATTAATCCCGACCAATACGAATACGATGGGGGTTTTATTTATTTCGATGGGGGTTTTATTTATTTATTAAACACCTAAATATGAACCATTAAAATTGAATTGCTAACTACGGACTAAGAAGACATTAAAAGTATTATAAGTATATATATGTGACGATTGTTTAAAATGAAAATATATTGATAAATTATATATGGATAGGTTCGTGATATCAACCGGAGACCAAGTCAAAATATATATATCTTCAAGGCAAAAGTGAGTATATAGTCCCACTTTTAAACTCTAAATATTTCGGGATGAGAATACATGTATTTTATGTTTTACGATATGGACACAAGTAACTGAAAAATATATTCTACGTTGAGTTGTACCACTGGCATACTTCCCTGTAGCTTGGTAACTATTATTTACAGCGGTATTGTAAACGCGAATCCTGTTGATAGATCTATCGGGCCTGACAACCCCAACCGGACTGGACGACCAGTATTCAACGGTTGCACAGTACTTCGTTTCGTGACTACACTTGGTACGGTGTAGTAAGATTTCATAATAAAGGGAATATGCGACGTGATTAAATGTTAAGTATGGTTACCAAGTGCTCAACCACTTAGAATATTTTTATTAAAATGTTTATATATGAAATCTTGTGGTCTATATATATATTGCTGCCGGCATTAAACCTATATCTCACCAACTTTATGTTGACGTTTTAAGCATGTTCATTCTCAGGTGATAATTAGAAGCTTCCGCTGCAACATGTTGAATTTAAACAAGATCTTGAGTATGCATATTTGTGTCAAAAATAAAACTGCATATCGGAGGATTTGTAATGTAAAATATGCTAGAAATCGTATTGTTATCATCACATGTAAAGTTTGTAAGTCTAAGATTATCACTAAACGATAATCATCTTTTTATTGTCTAAAGCTTGTATTAAAATAAGAGTTATGGTTTGTAATGTAAAATAAATGCAGTTGTTCTTTTAAAAATGTCGCATATAGAGGTCAATACCTCGCAATGAAATCATACGTTATCTAACTCGTTCTTATGGTTAAGGACGGGTTATGACATGTGGTATCAGAGCGGTGGTCTTAGCGAACCAGGTTTGCATTAGTGTGTCTAACTGATAAGTCGTTAGGATACATTAGTAAGTCTGGACTTTGACCGGGTCTGATTTAAAAACCATTGCTTATCATTGTTGGTTAAAATTTATATGTAAATATTATGTAGTACTAATGGGTTAGTTGTTGTGTGATAGATGTCGGGCTCAAAACTTGTTATCACATTCAGCGACTCCGAACCAGAATCTTCAGATGGTGTTCCAGTCATTAACCTATCCGATGACGAAAATAATATCTTTGGGGAAGACTCACAAATTCCGGATGAACCGACTATAGAGAACCCGGAAAGTGAACCCGAGGAGGAAAGTGAACCCGAGGAAGAAATACAGGAAATTACAAAAGACAAGTTCGAACTAGGAAAGAAACGAAAGGCTAATGAATTAGAAAATTCAAATCCCGAAGAGGATGATGTGGCACCAACTCCACTAGACACTACCACCCCTATTCCCGCTATTCCTATTCGTTCTATCCCGGCATCTAGTTCTTCAGCCCCACAGCCAAAATATAGGGAGACACCGCCAAAATATAGGCAGACAGCCAGGATAAGCGTTAAGCGATTCTTTGAACCTAAACGTCCTAGAAAATAGACCAAACGATGCGCTGCCGTATTAAACCATGGGATCATATAATGTTTTGTATAATATTATTAGTGTGGTTTGCTTAATGTTCGATGTAAGATAAGCATATGTAAAATAGTGAAGTGTGAAATGCAATAATTTTCCATGGTTAAGTATTATTTGGGTGGTAGTAATTGATTTTCGTACTAAGCTATTAAGTATGAACTTTAACGGGTAGGTACTACCCTAGATATAATTATAAAATGCTAATAAGAAGAAAAGGCTTTTATAATAATAACTGGTTCATATTATTAATAAGCTACGATGTACTGTAAATACATACTACATCTATAATATTCCATGTGAATAATTATTTTTTTTCATTCTTATTGAAGATTATGGCGCGATTGAACCGAATGACGGAACAAGAAATCCAGGAACTCATCAATCAGCGAGTGAATGATAGAATGTTATGGGTCGAGGCTGCAAGAGCTGCTGCAGTTAACCCAAATCCTCGTGTAGGATGCACCTACAAAACTTTTCAAGCTTGCAAGCCCTCATCATTCAGTGGAACAGAAGGACCGATCGGTTTAACCCGGTGGATAGAAAAGATGGAGACTGTGTTTAAAATCAGTGGTTGTGTTGAGAAGGACATGACCAAGTATGCATCGTACACTTTACAAGATAGTGCACTCACGTGGTGGAAAAATTTTGTGAAGGCTGTAGGAGGAGATGTAGCTTATGATACTCCATGGGAAGAATTTAAAACAATGTTAATCAACGAATATTGTCCAAGGAACGAGGTTAGGAAGTTGGAAGATGAATTACGAAGTCTGAAGGTTATTGGTACTGAAATCACCAACTACAATCAGCGATTCATGGAATTAGTTTTGCTATCTCCTGAATTGGTTCCAACCGAAGAACGGAAGATTGAAATGTACAAAGATGGTTTGCCCAAAAAGGTCAAGGCAAATGTTACAGAATCGAAACCTAAGACAATTCATGAAGCTATAACCATGGCAAACGAGCTAATGGATCAGGTCATCATGGATAAGAAAGTATCCAATACTGATGTGAAGGTATCAGGTAACAAAAGAAAGTGGAATGGAAATTATGATCGAGGTAACCAACAACAATCTTTTAAGAAACAAGAAATCACGCAAGGTGCGGGTAGTGGTTTAAGCTTTGGTTATAAAGGACAAAATCCTTTATGCAACCGATGCCACAAACATCACTCTGGTTACTGTAATGTGGTATGCAACAAATGTAATCGAAGGGGTCATCTTGCTGAAGATTGTAGGGCTCTCGTTACAAATACAAATAGTATCAAGACTCCTGCCACCAATGCAAATAGAACTGCTTTGGCTACCATTACTTGTTATGGTTGTGGAAAACAAGGTCATTATAAGAGCCAGTGTCCGAATCCAGAGAAGAATAATGGATCTGCACGTGGAAGAGCATTTGTTATTAATGCTAGAGAGGCGTGTGAAGACCCGGAGATTGTTACGGGTACGTTTACCATTAATAACTTATCAGCATCTATTATATTTGATACTGGTGCCGATAGAAGTTACGTGTGTAGAAATTTTTACACTAAATTGAATTGTTCATCATTACCTCTAGATGCTAAGTACATGATTGAGTTAGCTAATGGTAAACTAATTAAAGCCGATAAAATTTGTCATGATTGTAAAATAAATTTAGCCGGAGAAACGTTTAAAATTGACTTGATACCCGTAGAATTAGGAAGTTTTGATGTAATAGTCGGCATGGACTAGATGTCCAAAGTAGGAGCTGAAGTTGTGTGTGCCAAGAAGGCAATTCGCATTCCTTGTAAGGATAAAATGCCGGTGATGATTTATGGAGAGAAGGGTAACTCAAAGTTAAAACTCATTAGCTGTTTGAAAGCCAAGAAGTGTTTAGAAAAGGGATGTTATGCTATTCTAGCACATGTTAATAAAGTCGAAAAGAAAGAAAAAGAGAAGTGCATCAACGACGTGCCTGTGGCAAGAGATTTTCCTGAAGTTTTTCCGGAAGAGTTGCCGGGATTACCTCCATTTAGATCTGTAGAATTTCAAATAGATTTAGTACCAGGAGTTGCACCAGTTGCCGGTGCTCCATATAGACTTGCACCGTCCGAGTTAAAAGAACTTCAGAGTCAGTTAAAAGAATTACTGGATCGTGGATTCATACGACCAAGTACTTCACCATGGGGAGCTCCGATTCTATTTGTTAAAAAGATAGATGGATCTTTTAGGATGTGTATAGATTATCGTGAATTAAATAAGTTAACTATCAAGAATCGGTATCCATTACCGAGAATTGACGACTTATTTGATCAACTGCAAGGATCATGTGTGTACTCGAAAATTGACCTAAGATCGGGCTATCATCAATTACGCGTCAAAGAAGAAGATATACCGAAAACTGCTTTTCGGACACGTTACGGTCATTACGAATTTTTGGTCATGCCGTTTGGATTGACGAATGCGCCAGCTGTATTCATGGACCTCATGAATCGAGTTTGTAGTCCGTATTTAGATAAGTTTGTTATTGTTTTCATTGATGACATTATTATCTATTCCAAGAGTGAGCAAGAGCATGAGCAGCATTTAAGGTTGATATTAGAGTTGTTGAGAAAAGAACAGCTATACGCTAAATTTTCTAAGTGTGCTTTCTGGTTGAAAGAAGTGCAATTTCTTGGTCACGTTGTTAGTAGCAAAGGAATTCAGGTTGATCCAGCTAAAATTGAGGCCATTGAAAAATGGGAGACTCCTAAAACACCAATGCAGATACGCCAATTTTTGGGTTTAGCCGGTTATTATAGAAGGTTTATTCAAGATTTTTCCCGAATAGCTAAGCCGTTGACAGCGTTAACGCAAAAAGGGAAGAAATATGAATGGACTTCTGAGCAGGAGAGTGCATTTCAATTACTGAAAAAGAAGTTGACTACGGCGCCTATTTTATCGTTACCAGAAGGGAACGATGATTTTGAAATATATTGTGACGCTTCGCGACAAGGTTTTGGTTGCGTTCTTATGCAATGGAAGAAAGTTATTGCATACGCATCCCGACAATTGAAGATTTACGAGCGGAATTATACGACGCATGATCTAGAACTGGGAGCAGTCGTGTTTGCATTGAAGATATGGAGACACTACTTGTATGGGGTTAAATGCACTGTGTTTACTGATCATAAAAGCCTTCAACATATTTTTGATCAGAAACAGCTGAACATGAGGCAACGTAGGTGGGTCGAGTTAATAAACGACTATGATTGTGAAATTCGTTATCATCCCGGGAAAGCGAATGTGGTGGCTGACGCACTAAGCAGAAAGGAACGAGAACCAATTCGAGTACGAGCGATGAACATAAAAATTAGCATGAATCTCAACTCACAAATCAAAGAAGTTCAACGAGAAGCACTTACTAAAGAAAATATAGGAAATGAAATAATGAAGAAGTATGAGAAGCAACTCGTTATGCGGGAAGATGGAATTCGATATTTTGCAAATCGTATTTGGGTACCGAAGTTGGGTGGATTAAGGAAGTTGATATTGAACGAGGCACATAAGACAAGATATTCGATACATCCTGGAGTTGGAAAGATGTACCAAGATCTTAAGACACATTATTGGTGGCCTAATTTAAAGACAGACGTTGCAACATATGTTGGGGAGTGTTTAACTTGTTCCAAAGTCAAAGCAGAACACCAGAAGCCGTCAGGATTACTTCAACAACCAGAAATCCCAGAATGGAAATGGGACGGTATTACCATGGATTTCATCACGAAGTTACCAAAGACTGCCTGGGGATACGACACCATTTGGGTAATTGTTGATCGTCTTACCAAATCTGCACATTTCTTGCCTATAAAGGAAACGGATAGAATGGAGAAATTATTACGATTATATATAAAGGAAATAGTTTCAAGGCATGGAATACCTATTTCCATTATATCTGATCGTGATAGTAGATTTACCTCAAAGTTCTGGCAATCACTACAGGAGGCACTAGGAACTCGTTTGGATATGAGTACCGCATATCATCCGCAAATCGACGGGCAGAGTGAAAGAACAATTTAGACTCTTGAAGACATGCTCAGGGCATGTGTGATCGATTTTGGAAACGGATGGGATAAATATCTACCATTAGCAGAATTCTCGTATAATAATAGTTATCATGCGAGCATTAAAGCTGCGCCATTCGAAGCATTGTACGGAAGGAAGTGTAGATCTCCTATTTGTTGGAATGAAGTAGGAGATCGACAATTAACTGGTCCCGAGATCATACACGAAACGACTGAGAAGATAGTACAAATCAAGGAGAGATTGAAAACAGCCCGTAGTCGCCAAAAGAGCTACGCCGATGTCCGAAGGAAACCATTAGAGTTTCAGATCGGTGACATGGTTATGCTAAAGGTGTCACCTTGGAAAGGTGTAATACGTTTCGGTAAAAGGGGTAAACTGAACCCAAGATACGTAGGCCCGTTCAAGATTATCGAACGCATTGGACCGGTAGCTTATCGACTCGAGTTACCACAACAACTCGCCGGAGTACATAATACATTTCACGTCTCGAACCTTAAGAAGTGTCTTGCAAAGGAAGATCTCACCATTCCTCTTGAAGAAATCCATGTCGATGAGAAACTACAATTCATCGAAGAACCAATCGAAATCATGGACCGTGAAGTTAAACAGCTCAAGCAGAGCAACATACCGATCGTTAAGGTTCGTTGGAATGCTCGAAGAGGTCCTGAGTTTACTTGGGAACGAGAGGATCAGATGAAAGAAAAGTATCCACACTTGTTTCTCGATGACGCAAAATAGGTACAATTTTAAAATTTCGGGACGAAATTTATTTAACGGGTAGGTACTGTAATGACCCGCACTTTTTCGATCATTCTATACTTATAAGATTAATATTTACATAAATTAAACCATACCAACATGATAAGCAATCCAAATTGTTGAGATTTATGTTTTTGAAAAGAGTTTTACACAACGTTTGACCGTCTAGTTTGACCGATGATATCACGAACTATATAACATATGATAATTATACGTTTGTGTATATATATGTATATATACATATTTAACATGATCTAAAGAATGTTTTAATACCTCATTTTGTATTAATAACAATAAGTTATAAGTATATTTTGAAACTACTAACTTAAGTTTTCAAAACGATAGCCATACGTAACGTCATTTGACATAAATACTTATGACCTATAATGTTTATACATATATCGTATATATAATGTATTTAATCACTTTTTAAGGACTTAAATACATAAAACCATATAAGTATATTCACAAAAGATAGCTATATTTGAATCCTCATTCCGTTTTCACAAGATTTCTATACGTATATCTGGGGTATATGTACCCGTATCATACCTAGCTTCTATACGTATTTACTATTGGTATATACACATCAAATCACCACCAACCAGCCCTTGTTCATGCCCTAGGTATAAGGTAATTGGAATTTGGAAGCTTATTGACTAATTACATAAGATAACAAACTAAAATCTTGTCATGAACACCTTAGTTCCACGTTTTTATAAGCTTCATGGGCACTTCATTTTGATTCAAATTTCTACATCATTTCTTAGTTAAACACACACTCTTCCATAACCCTTAAACACCTTCAACAATTCAGCAAGTTACCATGAAGATCTAGCTCAAAAACAACCCTTAATCATCATAAGAAAAACCTTCCAAGAACACTTCAATAATCCTTTCAAGAATACAAGTTTATTTCCAACCTTTTGATCCAACTCCATTACTCTTTTGGTTCTAGGTTTTTACTCCTCTTTTACAGCAATCTTGTCCAAGTAACTTGAGGTAGTAACTTTGTTCATAACCTTATTCGATTCATATATATATAGCTATCTTATTTTATGGTATAAAATTTTAACAACAAGAACATAGTTTGAATGTTTTCAAACTTGTTTGCAAACTAAATAGATCCTTCTAACTTAACTTTTAAAATACTTCAATACCTGTAATATATCATAAATATATTCTAATTTAACAAGGTATAACTTGGTTTTTCAAAGAACACCTTAAAAACTGTTTTTACGACGTCGGAGTGCAACCGGGGGCTGTTTTGGGTTGGATAATTAAAAACTATCTTGAACCTTGAATTGGAGGTTTATTTTCTGGAAAAATGATATTTACTATGAATATGATAACACATAAAAATTTCATGATTTAACTCAAAGTATAAGTATTTTTAGAAAAATAATCATTTAAGGTTGTTTACATGATGGAAAATGATTAACTTCATAAGTTTCACCAAAGTTTGACCTATGACCTGTGATTTCGAATACAAACTAAGGTATTTACAGTTCATATTCTTAAAGAAGGACTCGATCCAAGGAAGTGGCAAGTTGAACCAACGAAAACGGAGTTGTAACTAAGAAACTATGACCAAAACAAAATCGGATATCCAAGACTAGTTTAGCCACGAAAATAATTGGAGAAAAATTAAATAAATCACATCTTTTTAAAATAACATGATATTTTATATATATGTACTCATAATTTAATTTTATATATTTCAGGATCACCCGTAAACAATACGAGAAGATTAATCATAAGATTCCATGATTGTACGCAACACGTCATTTGACAACACCGGTACTTTATGTACGCAACACGTCATTTGACAACACCGGTACCATGGGTCAAGATTAATCCCGACCAATACGAATACGATGGGGGTTTTATTTATTTCGATGGGGGTTTTATTTATTTATTAAACACCTAAATATGAACCATTAAAATTGAATTGCTAACTACGGACTAAGAAGACATTAAAAGTATTATAAGTATATATATGTGACGATTGTTTAAAATGAAAATATATTGATAAATTATATATGGATAGGTTCATGATATCAACCGGAGACCAAGTCAAAATATATATATCTTCAAGGCAAAAGTGAGTATATAGTCCCACTTTTAAACTCTAAATATTTCGGGATGAGAATACATGTATTTTATGTTTTACGATATGGACACAAGTAACTGAAAAATATATTCTACGTTGAGTTGTACCACTGGCATACTTCCCTGTAGCTTGGTAACTATTATTTACAGCGGTATTGTAAACGCGAATCCCGTTGATAGATCTATCGGGCCTGACAACCCCAACCGGACTGGACGACCAGTATTCAACGGTTGCACAGTACTTCGTTTCGTGACTACACTTGGTACGGTGTAGTAAGATTTCATAATAAAGGGAATATGCGACGTGATTAAATGTTAAGTATGGTTACCAAGTGCTCAACCACTTAGAATATTTTTATTAAAATGTTTATATATGAAATCTTGTGGTCTATATATATATTGCTGCCGGCATTAAACCTATATCTCACCAACTTTATGTTGACGTTTTAAGCATGTTCATTCTCAGGTGATAATTAGAAGCTTCCGCTGCAACATGTTGAATTTAAACAAGATCTTGAGTATGCATATTTGTGTCAAAAATAAAACTGCATATCGGAGGATTTGTAATGTAAAATATGCTAGAAATCGTATTGTTATCATCACATGTAAAGTTTGTAAGTCTAAGATTATCGCTAAATGATAATCATCTTTTTATTGTCTAAAGCTTGTATTAAAATAAGAGTTATGGTTTGTAATGTAAAATAAATGCAGTTGTTCTTTTAAAAATGTCGCATATAGAGGTCAATACCTCGCAATGAAATCATACGTTATCTAACTCGTTCTTATGGTTAAGGACGGGTTATGACACGCAGCTATTGCGGAAATCAACCCACAAGCTCTACCAGTTAACCAGCCCATTCATAACGGGTGTACATATAAGGAGTTTCAAAGCTGCAAGCCCCACAACTTTAGTGGTACTGAGGGGCCGGTTGGATTGACTAGATGGTTTGAGAAACTAGAAGCTGTGTTCCGTGTAAGCACCTGCTCAGAGGCGAACAAAACCAAGTATGCCTCCTGTACGATGTCGGACGACGCCCTAACCTGGTGGAACACACTTGCTCAGGCCAAAAGCATTGACGAGGCTTATGCAACTCCTTGGGAAGAATTTAAGGGAGCCATGATTGAAGAGTACTGCCCCAGAATAAATATACAGAAAATGGAGGCTGAGTTCTGGGAGTTGAAGGTTGTGGGAAACGATCTTGATGGTTACAACTGTAGGTATCTGGAATTAGCGCTGATGTGTCCCTCGATGGTTACCCTGGAGTTTAAGAGAATGGAACGATACTTGTGGGGACTTCCCAAGTCCATTCAGGGAAATGTCACCTCTTCTAAGCCACCCAACGTCCCGGAAGCTATGCGCATGGCGCACACCCTGATGAACCAGATCACTCGCAAGGAACCTGAGAAAGCGAAATCAGAATCGGGGACTAGTCATGAGAAGCGTAAGTGGGATGGAAACAAGGGAAAGGTCTTTGATCAAAACCCAGCTAAGAGGCATGAGGGTTTCAAGGGAAACAACGACTGGAGGAACCCCAACCCGACCCCTAGCTCGAACCCCAACTACAAGGGTACTCTACCGCAGTGCAAGAGGTGCTACAAGCACCATACCGGGTACTGTAATGTGGTCTGTGAAAAGTTCAAAAGGACTGGGCATATTGGTAAGGACTGCAAGATTCCCACGCGAACGGTGAAGACAAACCCTACTGGACCAAGGCAGTGCTATGAGTGCAGACAACAGGGCCACTTCAGGAATGAATGTCCCAACAAGAGAAAGGACGGCGGGCCAGCGCGTGGAAGAGCTTTCAATGTAAACGCAAAGGATGCCCATGAGAACCCCGGCTTGGTTACAGGTATATTCACTATCAACAATCTATTAGCTTATGTCCTATTTGATACTGGCGCCGATAGGAGCTATGTTTGCAGACACTTTTGCTCTAAGATAGATTGGTCGTTAGTTCCTTTAAAGGAGAGTATGCTTGTTGAGGTAGCCAATGGAAAACTTGAGAAAGTTGACCAAATTGGCCGAGGAGCTATTATCAACATAGCTGGTGTGGATTTCGAGATTGACTTGATACCCATCAAATTGGGAAGCTTTAATGTGATTGTCAGTATGGACTGTTTGACCAAAGTAAGGGCCGACATTATCTGTGGAGATAAAGCTCTTCGTATACCCCACGGAGATGGAGAGCCACTGATTATTTACGGAGAGAGATATAGTTCGAAGCTGAACCTCATTAGTTGCATGAAAGCACAAAAGATCATGAAGAAGGGACATCTTGCTGTTTTAGCACATGTGAAAACGTTAGAAGCCGAGGTGAAAAGTGTGATTGATGTACGAGTTGTGAACGAATTTCCCGATGTCTTTCCGGAAGAATTGCCTGGATTACTGCCACCGAGAGCAGTGGAGTTCCAGATCGATCTAGTGCTGGGAGCTGCACCCGTAGCTCGCGCACGTTATCGACTAGCACCTTCCGAACTGCAAGAGTTGCAGAGTCAACTGCAGGAATTGCTAGACCGTGGATTTATCCAACCGAGTTCATTGCCTTGGGGTGCACCTGTTTTATTCGTAAAGAAGAAGGACGGATCTTTCCGCATGTGTATCGATTATCGTGAACTGAACAAGTTGACGATTAAGAATCGGTATCCCCTTCCCAGAACTGACGATCTTTTCGATCAGCTGCAAGGATCCAGCGTTTACTCCAAGATCGATTTGCGATCAGGTTATCACCAGTTGAGGGTGAAGGAGAGTGATGTGATGAAGACTGCGTTCAGAACTCGTTATGGTCACTATGAGTTTCTAGTGATGTCATTCGGTTTAACCAACGCACCTGCCGTGTTTATGGATCTCATGAAACGAGTATGCAAGCCATATCTGGATAAGTTCGTTATCGTTTTCATAGATGAAATCCTCATCTATTCTCGAAGTGAAGAAGAACATGAACAACATCTTCGACTAGTGTTGGAACTCTTGAGACAAGAGAAACTTTACGCCAAATTCTCCAAGTGTGAATTTTGGTTGAAGGAAGTCCAATTTCTGGGTCATATTGTGAGTGATCAAGGTATTAAAGTTGATCCCGTAAAGATCAAAGCTATCAGTAAGTGGGAAACCCCTACTACTCCGACTCACATCCGCCAATTTCTAGGTCTTGCCGGTTACTACCGAAGATTTATTGAAGGTTTCTCTCTGATTTCGCGTCCTTTGACCGCGCTGACTCACAAAGGGAAGAAGTTCGTTTGGGAAAAAGAACACGAATCAGCATTTCAAAACTTGAAGCAGAAATTGACCACCGCACCTATCTTATCTCTTCCTGAAGGCAGTGATGATTTTGTCGTATATTGTGATGCCTCAAAAAATGGTTTTGGTTGCGTATTGATGCAAAGATCGAAGGTTATTGCCTATGCTTCTCGTCAACTAAAGATTCACGAGCAAAACTACACTACTCACGACCTCGAGCTTGGAGTCGTTGTCTTTGCACTCAAATTGTGGAGAAACTATCCTTATGGGACTAAAAGTACCATCTTCACCGACCACAAAAGCCTCCAACACATATTCGATCAGAAACAACTGAACATGAGGCAGCGACGATGGATCGAGATGCTAAACGACTGTGATTGTGAAGTTTGTTACCATCCTGGAAAGGCAAATGTTGTAGCCGATGCCCTGAGCCGGAAGGAGAGGACGGTACCTCTTCGTGTCCGCACCTTGAACGTCACCATTCATTTAAATCTCAATAGCCAGATCCGAGTAGCCCAAGATGAGGCTCTCAAGAACACCTGAATATTCTCGTTTCACGATTTGAGGTTAAGGAGACTGGACTCCAATGCTTTGCCAGAAGGATTTTGGTACCTAGTTATGGAGATCTACGGAGCCTTATACTAGATGAAGCCCACATGTCGAGATATTCGATTCATCCAGGAGCCGGTAAAATATACCACGATCTCAAGGAACAGTATTGGTGGCCTAATATTAAGAAGGATGTTGCAACTTACATTGGTAAGTGTTTGACTTGCTCGAAAGTTAAGGCCGAACATCAAAGGCAATCTGGATTACTTTAACAACCGGAAATCCCGCAATGGAAGTGGGAAAGGATAATGATAGACTTCATCACAAAGCTACCGAAGACGGTACGCGGTTATGATACCATCTGGGTTATCGTTGACCGACTTACCAAATCTGCACACTTCTTAGCCATGAAGGAAATGGATACGATGGAGAGACTCACTCAACTATACATCAAAGAGGTTATCCCGTCATGGTGTGCCCTTATCGATTATCTCATATCGCGATACCCGTTTTGCTTCTAGATTTTGGTGTTCTTTGCAAGAAGTATCGGGAACTCGTCTCGACATGAGTACCGCGTATCACCCACAGACCGACGGTCAGAGCGAACGAACAATTCAGACTTTGGAGGACATATTGCATGCCTGTGTTATTGACTTCAGAAAGGCTTGGGAGAGACATTTGCCACTAGCTGAATTCTCTTACAACAACAATTATCATTCATGTATTAATGCCGCACCTTTTGAAGCGTTGTATGGCCGCATGTGCCGATCTCCTATTTGTTGGGCCGAAGTAGGCGAAAAGCAAATCATCGGACCCGAGGTAGTCCATGAAACAACCGAGAAGATTGTCCAAATTCAAGCGAGACTTAAGACGGCCCGTGATCGCCAAAAGAGTTATGCCGACCTTAAACGTAAAGACTTCGAATTCAACGTGGGTGACCGTGTAATGTTGAAGGTCGCACCTTGGAAAGGTGTGATCCGTTTTGGAAAGTGCGGAAAGTTAAACCCGTGATATATTGGTCCTTTTGAAATCTTGGAGCGTATTGGACCTGTTGCTTACCGTTTGGATCTTTCGACTCAGTTGAGCGCAGTTCACCCTACTTTTCACGTGTCGAATCTGAAGAAATGTCTTGCCGAACCCGAACTTGTCATCCCTCTCGATGAGCTTACGATTGATGACAAACTCCACTTTGTGGAAGAACCTGTCGAAATCATGGACCGAGAGGTTAAGACTTTGAAGCACAATAAGATTCTAATTGTTCGAGTCCGATGGAATGCCAAACGTGGACCCGAGTTTACTTGGGAACGAGAGGATCAAATGATGCAAAAGTATCCTCACCTTTTCCCGACTTCAACACCAGCCTCAGCTTAAATTTTGGGACGAAATTTCCATTAACAGGTGGGTAATGTAACGACCCGACTTTTTTGACTTGCTTTTGTGCGTTGTGTTTTTGCGAAACTGCGTATTTGTGCGTACTGTGCTACTTTATACTATGGAATCTTTATACACATGGCTTACTTTCATTTATGTGTTAAAACGTGCCTTTAAGTACGTAGGATACTTAACTTGATCACCGGAAGCCTTTATGACCGTTAGTGTCACTTGACGTAACGAATAAACTGCGTACTACGTACACGTGTCGTAATCGGGATATTATGACTACGAAATCTTAATTATTATTTTATAATAATAATTACTTGGGTTTTTGGATGCTTAATTACGCGTAGTAATTTACTTATGCTTACTAGTTAGTCTTGTTGGACTTTCTACCTTGTTGGGCCTTAGCCCACCCTACACTAGTTAGTGGACTATTTAATTTGCCCAATTATTATTAGCTAGTGACCCATTAATATGTAAGACAAATGCCCATTTATTAGAGGGAACATGCTAGCATTTATGTCAAGTATTATCCTTAATGTTGCATGGGATCCTAACATAAGCCCCAACTTTAGACAACTATTAACCAAAAAGCAAACTTTTGTCCCCCTTGTCCCCCCCTCCAATTCACGGCCACCATACCCCCACCCTCACCCCATTCACCTATAAATACAAGTCTCATTCCATCCATTTTACACTTGCTTTCATTTGTAATTCACACACACTCACTCTCTAATTCTCTCTCTAGTCTTTCTCTCTCTAAAAAGTGTAAGTATTTTGAATTTCTCTTCTTCTTCTTCTTCTTCTCATCATCACGAATTCATCATCATCATCATGGGTCTAGCTTTTTAGCTTTTGATCTTGATTACATCTTGTAGATTCAAACATGGATTTGAATCCTTCAAGAACATGGAAGATTCAAGCTTTCTAGCTTTGAATCTTCACCCACTTTGTAGATCTATATCTTTTGCCTTTAATCTTGTTATTTTGTTGTAAAGATTCAAACTTGTGTTTGTAATCTTCATGTAACTTAAAGATCCAAGCTTTATGCTTCAAGATCTTCAAGAACAACCAAGATGCAAGCTTTCTAGCTTGAATCATCATATCTTTTGTTGGATCTAAGTTTCCTAACTTATGATCTCATTATTTTGATATAAAGATCAAAACTTGTGTTTATGGTCTTCATGTAACCTAAAGATCTAAGCTTTATGCTTCAAGTTCTTCAAGAGCACTAAAGGTTCAAGCTTTCTAGCTTTGTGACCTTATAACTTGTGTGAAAGGGATCCAAGCTCTCTAGCTTAGTGTTCCATCACTCATTTGACTTAAATTATGTTCATACTTGCTTGATTGAAGTAAAGTTTGTAGCTTTAGTTGTAAATGTAACTTGTAATTGTGTTAAGACTAAGGATATGATGTAACCTTGGTTCATCATCCATCTAAGACTCTTAAATGAGTTGTGTTCTTACTTAGTCTTAACATATTGTGTGTTGATGGTAGAATTGTGATTCAATATTACAGACTTTGCTTATCGTGTCGAATTCATATAAGGATAAAGTTTAAATTTGGTCTGAAATCTCCGAGTTTTCACAGTACCTACCCGTTAAAGAAATTTTGTCCCAAAATTTGAGTTTGGTCATCATGGCTAACAATAAAAATGTTTTCATGATGATTATAAGTTGACAAATAGAGTTTTATTACCATCGAGTGATATGGATAAAACAACTCGATTATTCGAAGCGTACGAACGAAGCTATCACTAAATAATGAAATAAAGAAAATAAGTTTCGTCATAACTTTTGACGTTGTCTCGATTGAATTTAGAAAATAAGGTACGTCTTAACTTTTGATGTAAAGGGTTGGATTTCCAGAATTCAAGGGATTAAAGAAAATCTCCAAAATCTAAAAGATTTGATTCTTCGGGATTTAAGGGAATTATGATCTCTATAATTAAATAAGGTGATCTGTTTTGATTGTTCTGTCGGATGTTTCACTATAAATTCACTTCTTCCTTTCCATTACTTTTATCACTCCTATACTCAATTTCCAAATTCAAAAGATTGTGAAAATGCTTAATCCAATTCTAATCCTTGTCCTTATTCTTACTATCGCAATAATTATTCTCCTTTTTCAACTTACACCAGAGGAATCTGCTTACTTCTACTTTTCCCTTGGGGTTATAGTACTTATAATTCTCCCGTGTCTTTATGTTGCGATAAACATTGATATGCACGGTTTATAATTTTTGTGTTGTTATCGGGCTTTACATCTCCCCTTATATTTTAATATCCCTATTTCTGTTTCCTATAATCATTGTCATCCACAGTTAATACTCCCTCCTATTTGCTGTGATTTATACTCCAATTTCTATTTCAGAGCTTTGTCCCTTCGTTTCTTCTTCTTGCGATTGGGCATCTCTTATAATGGTCCAGAATTCGCAGATATAAGTTTCAGAATGAACATTGTTAATGTTCTAAGAAGAAAATGGTAATAGCACAATCTGATTTGTCAAATTACCAGAATTCAAGGAAAAGATAGGACTATCAAGAAAATATGCTCTTGATATGGTCATAGATTTAACAGAATGTAAGAGTCGTGTAACATGGCACATGATGACGTTAGGATCTGTGAATCATCACATTTCATTAGAAACTCAGCATGACTTACTGTAATATAATCACAATGATCAAGTGTCATTATATTATACTAACTCATGCATCAGTTCCCAAC
The DNA here is from genome assembly GCF_046630445.1 of Rutidosis leptorrhynchoides. Lineage (NCBI taxonomy): Eukaryota > Viridiplantae > Streptophyta > Magnoliopsida > Asterales > Asteraceae > Rutidosis > Rutidosis leptorrhynchoides. The sequence goes on from NC_092339.1 coordinate 155,176,167, forward strand.
ACTACTTCAAAAACATTCGTAGTTTAAACTCGAAAGTTTACAGAATATAGAAACTAACAGTTTCTTATATGATGTAACACTGATAGTGCGAAGGGATAAATGATTTAAGATAAGAATAATTATGGAAATATCTTCAGAAATATGGAGGATATTTATAATGAAAGATACGATGATATCTTAGAATTTCTAATATTAGAGGATGATGAAGAATATTTTCCACATGGGTTTAGAGTCAGGAGCAAGGTATTCGAGAATGACTTCAGCAGATACTGAATTATTTGGATTCTCTGAAGGCAGGTTCAGTCTTTGTGATTTGTCCACAACCTCCTTCTTACTTTGCTCAATCCATTTTCCAGTTCCAAAATTTCTCTTTTTCTGAGCTTTACCAATACACTATTCTTTGTCATCAAACTTTTGATTATTATAGTTGTCTACAGTTTTTGCTGCTTCATCAGCATCTTTTCAAGATTTCAAGGACTAGTTTACAGTTTAGGGTGTTTTTCAAAAACTTCACATTTGAAATATGTAAGTCTTGGATGGTGGACGTTATATGTAAACATATAACTATTGGCATAGACATGTCACGAGATTTCAAAATACTGATTGCTAATTTTCGATGATTCGTATGGCAATTCTTGTTACAAGATGCGAATGAGTAAATGATAAGACTTCAATAGATAAATATAGTGATTTGTCAGAGAGATTTAAGCCAAGGAGCAACGAGGTTGCTGGTACGTCTACTGATAATATGGTGGGATATAAAAGGTTCCCCGGTAACAACAAAAGAGCACGCATATATATCAAGATTATAATAAGGCTAATCCGAATGAAATTCGAAGTTGACTTGCTGGAGCTGTGACAAAATTTGCTACTTTGAAAGGGATCGCAAAGTTATTTCGGTAATAACAACGCCAAAGGAGCTAGCACAGATACGTGTTAAACGTTTACTTAAGTTTCTAGTGTTTTCAGGTGCATAAGTATATGCGTCAATCTCTTCTTCCGTAGATGAATTGCGGTTGGTTCATCCTCTCGGTTGAGGTATTTTCAAGAATCATGAAAGGTTTGAACGCAGATTGTAATCGTCAATATATAAATGAGGTTTAAGATGAAATCAAGTGGCAAACTTGAAGAATTATTTAGTTTCATATGTTATAATCAATATGTTAATTCAATTTGATTGTCCAATGTTCTTAGTCCACAGTCGATAGTCCACAGTAACAGTCCAATAATTCATATATAGTTTAATATATAATATTCGAATTAATTAATACGTATCGTGACCCGTGTACATGTCTCAGACTCGATCACAACTCAAACTATATATATTATTGTAGAATCAACCTCAACCCTGTATAGCTAACTCCAGCATTACTGCATATAGAGTGACTATGGTTATTCCAAATAATATATATAGATGCGTCGATATGATATGTCAAAACCTTGTATACATGTCCCGATATTTAAAGTGCGTAAAATAAATAACAGAAATTAAATGACGATAAATAAAATTGCGAGAATTAGAATTGCGATAAATAAAATGTGATAAATAAATTGCGATAAATAAATTGCGATAAATAAATTGCAATAAATAAAATGTAATATGGAATTAACAGTTAGCTAGGAACAGTTAGCGTGGATTCTTAACAAAATTTCTTATAGTTAATTTGTTTGTTTCTAACAAATTTTATTTTGTCCAATGTTTTCTTCATTATGCCACTTGTTAGATTCTGATAAGTCAAAATCCAATATGAAATTGAGTGAAGATGGTTATTCTGCGGTGAACGGATACGTATATCTGTGGATGTAAGTAGGATAGTAAATGACTGTTGAATCAGATTCGAAGAATGTACAGTGTAACTTATTAATGTGAAATCTAAATATTCTTCGGGTATTACCTACCCGTTAAAATATTTTCACCATTAACAGTTTGTACAAAAGAAGTTTTAATTACAAACTTTATGAAAACATATATACATATGTATATTTTCTTCAGATGTAATCATGGATTTAATGAGTCAATATGATATTAGACTCATTTGATTTACCGTTAGAACAAGAATATATAATCTATAAAACATTAGAGATTACATTATCGCCATGAAGGACGAAAATAATTGATGTAGAACGATACGTAGAACGATGATTATACTCGAGGTAAAGAATGAGATGTTGAGGCATGGAGTGTTGATGGTACTGGTGCTGTTTATTGATGGTACTGTTGGTGCCGGTGATGTTGCTGAAGCTGGTAAATTTTGCACCATATTCTCCGAATTGTTTACTTGAGCGCGAAGTTTGCTAACTTCTTCTATTATTCCGGGATAATTTTCGGTCGGTACGAGCGGATGAATAAGGTTTAGAATTGTGGATAGAATATAATCGTTTCGAACTACTCTGGAAATGAGGCTTAAAATGGTGTTTCGGATAGATTTGCCGGTTAGTGCTTTAGGTTCTTCGCCTAGAGGGCAATTTGGTTGGTGGGTGGAAGGGATCGCCTTCTTCTCGTCTCCATCGGTTAAGTCGACTACGAACCCATCAGATGAATTGGGGATGGATGATTTGTTGATTCATTCTGGTGACACTACTTTCGGAGCTTAGGTGAATATCCATGTCGAAATAGCTGTCGGAATAACTATCGGAATAGCTATCGGAATCTGAGGAACTCGAACTGGTTGAGAGGTTCGTCTCGTACGATCAGATGAAGGATTTTTGATAAGAAATAGATTATAGGATGTATATTAGTACCGTGCAATACATAATTTACATATGCATATATAATACTAAAATCCCATAAGTTACGGAGGAATCTACGGAAGCTGTCAGGCAAAGGTAACAATAACAGATACGCTAAGATATGAATTTTGTCTATACAGTATTCATGTAGTCAATGCAGTAAAACATGTCTAGACTAAGAATGATAAGCAGGTAATTTCCTAAGGATGATAAGCAGGTAATTTTAGACACAAAATGATAAGCAAAACTTTTAACATACAGACACGGTCGAAGTCCAGACTCACTAATGCATCTAAACAACTATCAGTTAGACACACTAATGCAAGACCTGGTTCGCTAAGACCATAGCTCTGATACCAACTCTAACTCAGTTGGGGACACTACCGTCCCACCCAATGCCTTCCCAGCTAACCGCCTGGTGACCACCGAGTGTACCTCAGATACTGATTTTAGGGCCTGCCTCTCGGCTACTGCCAACCCTTGTAAGGGATCGCAAGGAGTAAGAGCCAATGCTTCGTCACAGGTAACACTGTGAGAACCTCCTTTACGACTAACCCGCCACACATGGACGGCGTTATACCAGCTCTGATGCCAACTCTAACGACCCGTCCTAATCCATCTGGACGAATACATTACATTTTGTTACATCGCTAGATACTTGACCTCTATATGATATATTTTACAAACATTGCATTCGTTTTCAAAAGACAAACTTTCTTTACATCGAAAGTTGACAGCATGCATTCCAATTCATAATCTATCCAACTATAATTGACTTAATAATAATCTTGATGAACTCAACGACTCGAATACAACGTGTTTTGAAATATGTCATGAATGACTCCAAGTAATATCTTTAAAATGAGCAAATGCACAGCGGAAGATTTCTTTCATACCTGAGAATAAACATGCTTTAAAGTGTCAACCAAAAGGTTGGTGAGTTCATTAGTTTAACATAAATAATCACTTCCATCATTTTAATAGACCACAAGATTTTCATTTCTCATAAATATACGTCCCATGCATAGAGACAAAAATAATCATTCATATGGTGAACACCTGGTAACCGACATTAACAAGATGCATATAAGAATATCTCCTATCATTCCGGGAAATCCTTCGGACATGATAAAAACAACATCGAAGTACTAAAGCATCCGGTACTTTGGATGGGGTTCGTTAGGCCCAATAGATCTATCTTTAGGATTCGCGTCAATTAGTAGATCGGTTTACTAATTCTTAGGTTACCAAGCAAAAGGGGCATATTCGGCTTCGATCATTCACCCATATAATGTAGTTTCAATTACTTGTGTCTATTTCGTAAAACATTTATAAAAATTGCGCATGTATGCTCAGCCCAAAAATATAAAGGGTAAAAAGGCAAATGAAACTCACTATACTGTATTTTGTAGTAAAAATACACATGATGATATTGAGCAATGCAAGGTTGGCCTCGGATTCACGAACCTATATCATTTGTATTATTTATTAAAACATGTGATCGTAATCGAGCAAGTTTATATATTACTTTAAATTATATGTTATACTTATTTAGTTCGTATATATATTCAAAATGTTTAGTATCATATATTTAGTTATATTAATATATATATATATATATATATATATATATATATATATATATATATATATATATATATATATCATATAAAAAAAATATCAATAGTTTGTTATATATAAGTATTTATATAAATGTTGTTATTATGGTTGATATGCAGGTATATAAACTATTACTATAATTATCATATATGTATTAAGTATATTTTTGGTAAGAATATAGTTATTTGTAACAAAATGATAGTTATGATAATAGTAACTTACTTAATATCAATAACACTAATAACAATAACGAATTTGTTAAAATTGATACTTATGTTAATAATAATAATAGTAAAACTAATAATTACAAAAATGATATTAATAATAATATTAGTGAAAAATAATAATAACGATATTTCTAAAAATGTTGATAGTAATGATAATATTAATAATGTTAATAATATCAATGATGATAATAAAATTAATGATAATCCTTAATAATACTAGTAGTAGTAATAATAACTAATATTAACAATACTAGTAACACTAATAATAATATTTGGTAGTAATAATCACACTAATAATAATAAGTGTTAATTAATAATAATACTAATAATTATATTACTACTAGTAATAAATACAATCAATTTAATAATAATACAATTGATAATAGTTTAATTATAACAAATAATAATAACCATAATAATAATAATAAATATAGCATATTAAAAAGGAATCTACCTTCAAGTAAGTTTTCATAAAAAGAATGCCTCAAGCGAGGCTCGAACCCGCGACCTCCTATATACCCAACACGCCACCAAACCAACAGAGCTGTCTCAGTTATCTGTTTTATCTCTTGTCCTAAATCTATTAAACCCGTTTTATTCTGCTCAACTTCATCTCCTTCATCAATTGAAATTAGATCGAACCAGGGGTTAAAGTTAACAAAAAAAATGAGTTGACTAATTAGTGTTAGAAAAAAATAGATTCAAAATCATGTAACTAGTGCATAATTGCATTCGAAACATAAAAAAAATAATATAAAAAGCTGCTGTGCAGCGTATGAACACAAAAAAAAAATTGATTTTGATTTTAAACGCTTTTTAGTTATAGATTTCCACATGAAAAGTCTTTAAAATGATCAATAAAACATACTAGCATTATCAATTGACCCTGAATTTTAACAGATTACATGAATTCGCTTGAATAAAAATGTTTGACTTTTTAAAACCGAATCTTTGACTCGTGAATTAGAATTCAATATAGAAAATTGGACATTGAAACTTTCCAGATAGTTTTAATGAAGCATTTCCACCAAAATTGCATTATTAGATTTCTAACTTTGATATGGAAACCTGATTTGGCCAAAAAGTTTAAAGGCAGGGGACGTGCGAGAGTTTTTAAAAAAAATTCAATTTAATTCATTCAATAAAATTATAGTAATTGATAAATGATAATAGATGTGAAAGAACTGAATGAATTCCCTTATATCACTAATCAGATGAATTGATTTATAGGAAAATTGTAGTCGGCAGTTTTAATCAAGAAAAGAATAAAAAAAATAATTGAGAGGGATCGAGACATACAACTGATTTTGTTTGGATACAGAAAAAAATTTGTTGTCTAATTTAGATTGGAGGCAGGAGTACAAAGTTTGATGTTGATACATAACAATTTTGGTACTTTTACAGCTTATATATATAATTTATATTAATAATAATAATATTTATAATAATAATACTTTTAATATTATTAATAACTCTAAAAATAATAATACTGATACTAAATAATAATTATATTGATTATTATAAAAGTGATAATAATAATATCTTTAAATGGTAATAATAATGATTTGTATTATATATAATAATAATAATGGTTTTATTGATTATAACATCATAATATTAATCACAATTTTACTACTAACTATATTAATAATGTTATTAATAATGATAACAATAATATTAGTAATAATGATATAATGTATCCAATTTTGTATCTTTATATTATGTATAGTAATAGTATTGATTATTGATATTAATATTTATATTGATTTTAATAAAAGAAATGATAAAATTAATATAGAAATTATAATTTATATTGTAAGTAAGTTTAATATATTTATATTATTAACTATGTAATATTTATTAACTCTCTAATATATATTTCAAACGAAGATGAGTTTGGTTCTAGAAATTGGTCAGAAACTAGGGGACTCATATACAGAGCCATAGCCACTGATTACGCGTCTTTTCAATTTACGTAGAGGTCGTAGCAGCTGGCCGAAGTCAGCCTATTGTTTCGATCTCTATTCTTGTCAAACTTACTTAGCTTTTATGATGATGAACGATGATGATGATGACACTTAAACTTATTTTATGTACTATTAAAACTTATGAGGATAACATACTGACCTAGTAACCTTTGACTTCGGTTGACGACCTTTCGGACCGACTTACTACTCGCATACTTTCATTTTCGACTTTACCGCTCTTATCACAGTGAGTTATAGCATCCCTTTTTTACTTTAACTATTTTGGGATTGAGAATACATGCGCTTTTTACGTTTTACATACTAGGCACGAGTACTTAAACTTTATATATGTGTGGGTTATACAACGGCATAAACTTTCCCCATAGCTCGGTAACGTTTAGTCATTGGTTTTTGAACCGGTGAACGTGAATCTTAGATATGGATCCATAGGGTTTGACATCCCCACTCAGGCTAGTCGCGCTAGCATTTAACGGGTGTTTAATACTTCGTAAACATACGCACTCGCCAAGTGTACTGTTAGGGGTTTATAAACGTTAAGTTAGTTACCAAGTGCCCACGGTTAAACATATACTTTTCATACTGTTTTGGAACGCTGAAATCTCGTGGCCTACCTTACATTACTGTTACAACTTAAACTATAGCTCACCAACATTATTGTTGACGTTTTTAAGCATGTTTTCTCACGTGCTTAAAGGTTTGTTACTTCCGCTGTTTAGACTTGCTGTCTTGATGTTTAGACTTGCTGTTAAGGACCTGATGTGCTAGAATTCCGCTGCATAATCTTAGAGATGTCTCAATCATGGAACTTTTCTTTTGTATTCGTAGTTTATGTTATTTTCAAATAATGACTTTGTAACGACCTTTGTGTCACGTTATCTTTTGTAAACGCTATCTTTTATGAATGCAAAACTGGTTTTCAAATAGCATGTAGTACTTGACCGTGTAAAGATCCTGTTGTTGACGAATTGTACACGATGGTTTTGTACGGGGCGTGACACTGTACCTCAAGCATCAACGTCATACGCCCTGTAAATATCAAGGAATATCAACAACAACAAATGATGAAGTATTTATTTATAACTTCATTGAAGAGATATCTTTGCGGTGATTATGTAATCTCCACAATTTTAGAAATTATCTATTCTAGCCCTAACCATAAATCAGATGAGTGAACCAAAATGATAAAAGGAAGAGTAGAAACTCTGAAAAGAATGGTGTATGATTTACAAGATAGACTTGTTTTACCAACAGCATCAACATTATCGTAGCATCACCCGCACGATCAGTACCGTCAGCATCGTCAGAATTAGCAGCACCCATAACATCACAAGCTCTGTCAGTTCAAGAATCACCGTGGACATCATTACAAATCAACCACAAGTATGCCAAATCAACGAGTTATGAAGTATTAACTCATTTCCACTGAAGGATTTATATGTATATCTTATATATATAAATCTTTAAACCATCATAAATCTTTTCGTACTAAGCTATTATGTATGAGTTGAAAAAGGGTAGATACTACTCGGTTTAATTCATATTACTAATATGCTATGATGTACATTCTTCGTCAACAACTTACCCATTGTTAACTACAATCTCTGTTTCAATTCAATGAATTCTATTTCATAATAAATCAAGTGTATTATTCAAATATATGTTTGATTTTACACTTTCATCATCGATGTACTCGAAACTTTTCAAACAACATCATTAGTACCTTGCGAAGTTCACAAGAATTCCACAAATACCCACATCATGCATCAACAAATAACGAAGTATTGATTCATAATTTCAATCATATTGAAGAAACACTCCACGAAGATTATGTAATCACTAATGTTTTAGAGATTATTCATTTCTAATTCCAGCCAAAAATCAAATGAGTTTAATTTAATATTAACTCATTAAATCTATATTACATTTGAAGAAAATATACATATATATATATATATATATATATATATATATATATATATATATATATATATATATATATATATATATATATATATATATATATATATTCATATAGACTGTAATAAAATTCATTTGTACAAAAATGTTACTTGTGAAATATTTTCACGGGTAGGTAATACCCGAGAGATATATAAATTCACAATTAATATGTTACATTCTTCGAATCTGATTCCGCAATCATCAATTATACTCCCTACTTTCACAACAATATACATTCTTTTATAGAAATCAAAACAACCATACTCATTCAAAATTTAATTATATATTCTGATTTTGAAATCTTAGAATTCAACTCGAGATATGACCAAAATTATCACTCTTAGATCCTTACATCTTTCACAAGCTATACTTTGACTTCAAAACTATGTTAGAACATCATATGTATATTAACGATTACAATCTGTGTTCAAACCCTTCAAAATTCCTGAAAACACTTCAAGTAATGAACAATCGAGATGATGATCCAACCACATATTAACCACAGTCTTGCACCTGAAAAGCTCTCGAAACCAGAGTCATAATTTAACACGTATCCATGTCAGACCCTTTAGCATTTATTAGCAAAAATAATTTTGCGATTCCTTTTCAAATTAGTCGGTTTTGTCACAGCTCCAACAAGTCAACTTCGACCTTTCAGTTGAAACAGTCTTATTATAACCTTGATATAGACGTTGCCCTTTCGTCATCGTTACCAGAGAACCTTTTATGTCTCACCACTTTAGCAATAAACTTACCAACAACTTCACTGATCTTTGACTTTCTGAAAAATCATTATATTTATCGAAACCCCATCATTTACTCATCTGCATCTTGTAACAAGAATTGTCATGCCAATTACTGGGAATTAGCAATCAGTATTTTGAAAACTTGCAGCATGTCTACGCCAACAGTTATAGGTGTATATATAACGTCTATCTCCTAGACTTATATACTTCGAATGTGAAGTTTCTAAAAAATACCCTAAACTGCGAACTAGTTCTCCAAAGTTTGGAAAATGCTGATGAAGCAGCAAAAACTGTAAACAACCTTAACAGTCAAAAGTTTGATGATAAAGAATAGTGTGTTGAAAAAGCTCAGAAAAAGAGAAGGTTTGGAACTGAAAAACAGATTAAGCAAACCATGAAGGAGGCTGTGGATAAATCACAAAGACTAAACCTGCCTTCAAAGAATCCAAATGATTCAGTGTCTACTGAAGTTATTATCGAATACCTTGCTCCTGACTCTAAACCCTTGCGGACAATATTCTTCATCATCCTCTGATATTAGAAATTCTAAGATATCAACATATGTTTCATTATAAATATCCTCCATATTTCTGAAGATATTTCCATAATTATTGTTATCCGAAATTATTTATCTCTTCGCGCTATCTATAAAGAAACTATTTTAGTTTCTAAATTCTGAAACCTTCAAGTTTAAAAATACGAATGCTTTTGAATTAGTGTTGGGAACTGAAGCATGAGTTAGTATAATATAATGACACTTGATCAATGTGATTATATTACAGTAAGTCATGCTGAGTTTCTAAATGGAACGTGATGATTCACAAATCATAACGTCATCATGTGCCATGTTACACGACTCTTGTATTCTACTTAACCTCTAAACATATCAAGAAAATATTTTTCTTGATGACTCGGTCTTTTCCGAGGTATTCTGGTAATTTGTCGAATCAAGATCGTGCCATTACAATTTCCTTCTTTAAACAGTAACTATGTTCATTTCGAAATCCATACCTACGAATTCTGGACCATTATTCGCTTGATTTGAAGTCGGGAAGAGAAGACAAAAGTATGAAACTTTTAAATATAAAAGAAAATATGAAGCTTGACAATAACACATAAATTATAAACCATGCATATCAATACATATTGCAACGTAAAGGCACGGGAGAATTAAAATTACTATAATCCCAAAGTAATAGTAAAAATAAATAAAATCTTCTGGTGGTAGATGAAAAAGAAGAATGACAGATATAAAAGTTAGGAGTATATCAAGAATCAGAACTGAATGAAGCATATTGATGAATGCTTTAAAGTATGAATTGAGGGTGGAAGAATAGAAGGTGTGAGCTGTGGAAATAAGGAAACGAAGAGAGTGAATTTATAGTAAAATATCCGACAGAGCAATCAAAACAGATGATCGTATTTAAAGCGGATCCTAATTCCCTTGATTACCGAAGAATCAAATCTTATTACGAAAATTTTCTCCAAATCTCTTGAACTTGGAAATCAATCCTATCTATGTCAAAAGATATGACGAATCTACACCTACTCACTTCACTCTTTTGTGATAACTTCACTCGTACGCTTCACTTAAGCAAATTGTTTTATCCATATTACTCAATGATGATAAAATTCTATTTATCAAGTCATATTTGTCATGAAAACAGTCTTATTGCCAGTCATGACCATCCTAATCAAATTTCGGGATGAAATTTCTTTAACGGGTAGGTACTGTGACAACCCGGAAATTTTTGACCAAATTTAAACTTTGATCTTTATATGTTTCTGACACGATAAGGAAAGTTTGTTAAGTTAAATCTCGAGAATTGTGTTCATACACTCATTTAACCTCGACCAAATTCTAACGATTCACGAACCATTAAATGAACGGATATGATTATATATGTATATGTATATATATATATTATAACTTGAAAATATTAACAAAGTATTAAAAATATAATACTTGACAGGAGCGTATTTGTTTCAATATGTTTATCGGTGGAATTAGAAGATAATATCAAATGATTGATTTATCAGATACATTGTATGATTATGAGTCTTTATTGTGAGGTCCACGTTGATTTGTGAAATCGTTCATTTTTAACGGTATTCGGAATAATTGGTAATGTGAATGATAAGTAAAAACAAAGATGTCAATTAACGGGATCTAGACAAATGTTAGTGGGTTTCCTGTTCGACTTCCTATATAAATGTTAACTAGTTAACCTTCATATTATTTAGGGTGAAAGTAAAATTTTGGGAATATAGATAGATTAAGAAAATAGATACGGACGTTTTACCTTAAATGATTTCATACGTTCATTTAACCCTTGAACTTTATCTCACGCTTCATCAATATTTAGTAATTTTAAAAACTTGAAAACCCTGTTATGATTTAGATATGATTTTTTCTTCTTAAACGAAATGGTTTTTCGATATAATAGACTATTATTATTATAAACACTTTTATAACAATTACTACTATTATGACCTTTTCAATAAAACGATTTTTAATATAATATGTTTTGATTATTAAAATGTTTTATAAACTTTTGTGCATAAATGAGTTATATCAATTTTAAGCTTTGAAATACAAACGCTACAAAATAATATTTTCTATTAATTAAACAATTTCAAAATATTTATATATGCTTTGAAATATAATTAGTTTGAAAAACTAAATTTTATACAACTAACTGAATATTTCAAGTTTATATTTTTGAAATGAAAATATATATATGTATATATATATATATTTATATATATATATGTATATATATATATATATATATATATATATATATATATATATATATATATATATATATATATATATATATATTATATTACAAGGTAATTAATAACATAAGTTATAAAACCTTTTGTCTAAAATAATATAGTTTGTAAACAACGAGACATTGATTTACAGAAGCAAATGACCACAACACTCAAATGAAGAGATTATACTTTAGATAATATAGTTTATCGATGTTTAAGTTTATTTATTGTTAAAGGTACACGTCGCGTAACGAAAAGTGTTAGTTTTCTAAGCGTACGAACGTGCATTCGAGAAACCGAAACCGAGACATAAGTCGAGTGGTAACGTACGAGTCATTGGAACAAAAATTATAAGTTAATTATATACGTAAATATTATATAATATATAATTAATTAACTATGTATATTATTAAAAATAAGTGTCGGTAAGAATGATTGGTCGATGGAGTGCTGGAGAAAGTCCTCATGCGATCGCATGGGACTCACCACTCCAAGCCATGTGATCGCATGGTGAGGGGATGTGGTGCACATCCTTTAAATCGAGCGAGTTGCAGTTTTTTTTCATTCATTCAATTTATATGTCTCTCGAGTTCTTCTCTCTAGATATATATAAATATATTATTATTATTATTATTATTATTATTATTATTATTATTATTATTATTATTATTAATATTAAGATTATTATTATTAATCTTATTATTATTGATATTAGTATTATTAGGAAGTGTTATTAGTAGTATTATACATAAAATATTACGACGGAGTGCTGTCTAAATGATTTTAAAAATGGTTTTTCAAGCGAGTTAGAGCTAAGGAAACTATGGGTTATAGCTATGGAGGTTATGGGTATGGATCCGGGATATACTCGTGAGGTCAACTAGTGTTTATCATCTCCGTTGCATTTACGTACCTTTCCTGCAATATTGAATCTCAATATTGATACGTGAGCACTCATAACTTAACTTTTATATATTGTTAGTGTATCCCTGACTAGTGCTCGAGTATATGTATTTATGCATGCTTGTATATTTAATTTTGTCGTTAGATAGCTTATGATAAATTATAAATTTGATACCTATGCGATTGAGATAAGGTATATGATATGCATGTCGTTGGAAAGCTGACGAAAAATTAATAACTTTTCATTTAGATATCGAATGGTTTCGATGAACAGATTAAAAGTTATAGTCGACTGAATTTTTGTATTATTGTTAAAAATGATTATTATTACCATCGTTGTTATTATCACCGTTATTATTATTATTATAATAATTATTATTATTATTATCATTATATTATCATTATTAATGTATGCATTATTATTAAAAATTGTTATTATTATTATTATTATTATTGTTATTATCATTAAAAATTATTATTTATATTATTATTATTATTATTATTATAATTATTAGTATTATCATTAATATTATAATAAAACGTATCAGTATTATTATCATTAAAACTAATATTAGTATCATCTAATTATTATGAATACTATTGATATCATTATTATGAATGCGATATAAAAGAGAACTAAAAGCTATTAAATAAATCGATTAGAAAATAATGAGTATGAGTATCATGATGAAATTTAAAATATCGTAAGATATTGATTTAGATAAAATTATAGTTCATTATTTTTATCACTATTATTATAATTAAAAGTATCATTAATATTAAAACTATCATTTTTATTAAAGTTAACATTTTTAATAGAAATATTATTGTTATTAAAAAATTTCACTTTTATTATCATTTTAGTATTATTATTATTAAAAATTAACATTTTGAATAGAATTATTATTATTTTTTTAAGATATTACCATTATAGTTAATATTAAAAAGTATTGTTATTATTAAGATTATCATGATTAGAATTATCATTTTATCATAGTTAATATCATTATTATTAAATATAAATATTGTTATTATTATTAGTAGAATAGTAATAACTATTATTATTACAAAATAATACAACTTTTATTTATTATTATTATTATCAATATTATTTTATCAAATAGATATGTGATACAAAGATATTTTTACCACACGTAATATAATTACATTGAAGTTACATACCACTATATTTTGTTATGATATTATGTGAACTTTATGAATCTTATTATTTAAAATATATAAAAAGTATATTTTTATCATTTTTAAATATAAATTTTTATTAACAAATGACTTTTATTATTTACTTTAATAAAATCTGATAAATATATTTAAATATATATAAAACGACTATATTTAAGTTATATAATAATCATGTATAGATTTTGGAAGTCATTTTGGGTCAAATTGACTTTTGTTGGCTTTTGCATATTAGACTCGAGCATTAGGATTGTGATACACTACGGTTTAACCTAAATTGTTAGACAAATATTGACCAACATATAAATATATATAATTAATATAGGTTCGTGAATCCGAGGCCAACCTTGCACTTGTTCAATGACGTCATATGTATTTTTACTATGAAATACAGTATTGTGAGTTTCATTTGCTTCCTTTTTAAATGCTTTTGCAATATATATTTCTGGGACTGAGAATACATGCGCTGCTTTTATAAATGTTTTACGAAATAGACACAAGTAATCAAAAACTACATTCTATGGCTGGATTATTAAACCAAATATGCCCCCTTTTTAGTCTGGTAATCTAAGAATTAGGGAACAGACACCTTAATTGACGCGAATCCTAAAGATAGATCTATTGGGCCCAACAAGCCCCATCCAAAGTACCGGATGCTTTAGTACTTCGAATTTATCAAGTCCGAAGGGAGTCCCGTAATGATGGGGATATTCTATATGCATCTTGTTAAGGTCGGTTACCAGGTGTTCACCATATGAATGATTTTTATCTCTATGCAGTTTGCGAAATGCCTGATATGAGATGTATGTTTATGGAAAAATGAAATCTTATGGTCTATTAAAATTATGGAAATGATCTATTATGATAAACTAATGAACTCACCAACATTTTGGTTGACACTTTAAAGCACGTTTATTCTCAGGATGAAAGAAATCTTCCGCTGTGCATTTGCTCAATTTAAAGATATTACTTGGAGTCATTCATGGCATATTTCAAAAGACGTTGTATTCATGTCATTGAGTTCAGTAAAGATTATGATTAAGTAAATGACAGATTAGATCATTTATAATTGGATATTATGAAATAGTATGCATGTCTGTCAACTTTCGATTTAATGAATGTTTGTCTTTTAAAACGAATGCAATGTTTGTAAAATGTATCATATAGAGGTCAAATACCTCGCAATGTAATCATATGTTATTGTATTCGTTCTTATAGATTAGGACGGGTCTTTACATAACCAAAGTCATGCTCAATGTTGATTATTTAGGGTTGATGATAATCCTAAGTGTTTGAGTTCTTGATTGACCATAGGTGAATGGATAGTGATGAATGCATGTATTATATGCTATTGAATAGGTGATTGTGCTTGAGAAGTTGTTTATTGAATTTAGTGCTTGAACTTACTTGGTTGTGTAAATTGCTCAAAATCAAGGTGAGTACATTATATGCATATAGTTTGGTAAATTTTTATTGATATGTGAAATTGTGGTTTGAGTTAAGACTTGGTTCCCAGTTGGATGTGATAAGTCTCGTATTGATGACGGCTCGGTTCCCGGGTGGATGTGACGAGTTTATGATCCATGGTTCACCGTCGATTTCCTGGTTCTTGGGTGGATGTGACAGTAGGGTACAGACATGGTTCCCAGGTGGACGTGACATGTCATACCGATTGTAAGGTTTGGTTTTCGGGTGGATGTGACATACCTTACGAGTATCTGTTGATTGCTTGATTGTATGATAGTATGCTTGATGACGTGATGTGGTATGCATTTTAATTATCTTTTATAAGTTTATTGAAATGTATTTATATAATGTATTCACTAAGTATATAGCTTACCTTTGTAGTTGTTTACTCTTTTATAGCTTTCGGCTCGGATAAGGGTAAGGGCACTATTGATGGATAGATTAAAGTTATGATGTTGTGCTTTTGGTTATGAATACTCTTGTGGCTATAATTTTGTTAAACCTTGTGGGTGGATATAGACGTCCCAAGGATCATGCTCTTGATATTGACCTTTTGTTATTTTGAGTCAAATTAACCACCATCTTTTGAAATGGGTCATAAGTATTACTTTTATTGCAATGGGATGGATAACACCTAATAGATATATGTAATGGTTTCATTAAAAGATACATGTTGGAATGTCAAAAGATTCTTAACCTTCCTGAAAGTCAACATATATTTGGGCTCATATCATGTTTGGATAAGGATGCACATACATACCTGGTGGTAGAGCTACGATGGAATTGATGGAATTTAACAAGTTCATAAAACATGTTCTTATTGTTAACATAATTACAAAACCAATTTGTATTAGTGTTAAAGCAAGCGGAAGCAAAATGTTAAGTTCGTGTTTATATGTATATGCATTTAGTTAAATTCCATGATAATATCAAGTCTTGAATATATACTTACAAATAAGAACAAGAAGAGAAGATTCATACCTCCTCAAGCATGTTGAGGGTAGTTTACAAATGTGTAAGATGATGATGAAGATGATGATGAATGGAGCTCCAAAATGTGAAGCCTCAAGTTGTAATACCCCAAGCCTTTAATACCAAACCTTTGTACTTTAGTTAGGATTTATTAACACTTGATTAGAGCTTGCAAAGACCAAAATTTGAACTCCCTTTGAGCACCAAAAGGCCACGGCAACCAGCAGCCAGAAAACTGGGTTTGTGCAGTTTTTTTTTTATCTTTATGATGTGTATTTTGCAAGTGTATGTTTGAATGAGTCAAGCCTTGCATGTATATGGAAATGGGACTTGTAATTGACCAAGAAAAGGAATCTCTAGCACTCTTGCTTACAACTCCAAGGCCACTACTCCATTAGTTTATAAAAGTTAATTTTATAAAAGTTAGATTTTATAAAATTTATTTTATAAAACTTCCATATTTATATTTATGTACATTTCATTATATAAAACCAATTTATATAAATGTAACATAATATATATATATATATATATATATATATATATATATATATATATATATATATATATATATACATATCAAGTAGTATTTCAAGAAACCATTTTTCTTAAAGTTCAAGTGTCGCGTATTTAATCAATGATCTAATTGCTAAGATCAAATACGAATAAGGTTTCGGTAAGCTTGTTATTGGGTATGACCTGACTTGGATCAAAACATATTAGCCACGTTAATTTAATATGTCTCTCGGGCATACGAAATACCTTCAATCTCCCACTTGCACGAGAAACATAAGAAATTAATGCAAGTGATGGATACCACCTAACGACCGTCCATCACCCCCAATATGTTATGACTTTGTGCCATTCAATAACATCATCCCTTTCGAGTTCCCATCTCGAATATGAATAGGTGAATCTTTCATCACATCATTTTGTCCTAGATGTCATGTTAAATCCAAGAGACACAGAGTGATCACTCTCTTTTAGATTTAACTTTATCAGGCCTTAAACATCTGACTCTCAACAAATAAGAGGGACAAATTCCATCTTGACTACATACGTCCTAAATATATATACCTTGTATTATACCTGAGCTCTTCCTTATGAACTACCATATTTCAGAATAGCGAAGGAAAGAATCAAGGCACAATACTTGGTAAATATCCGAACCCAATATGTATCTCAGGTTAGAGGATACAATGATATTCACCTTTACTCAAGATTACATGTGATCAACCACAAAGGCTCCATTTAGTAAATCTTGAGGGCGGGTCTTCCAATATTTGTATCCCACAAATATCTATGAACCTTGGTTGCAACCTTGCCCCACATTCATCCCGTGAATGTATACCAATCCAAGATTATAATAGTCTAAACCTCACACTTGTTCCCACAAATGTGATCGACTACAGAATTTAGAATAATTACTTATTCATGGATAACATATGCAAAATCGGAACATAACTCCAAATAAATTAATGCCATAATTATATTAATGAGTTTGAACAATTTTGTTCCGTTACAATACTTAAAACAGATCATGACCAATCACTAGAATATCGAAGCCCTAATGCACAAACATGTCCTGCGTGTTTTGCTCCATGTAAGAGCTTCGTGAGAGGATCCGCTACATTAAGATCCGTGTGAACTTTGAGAATACATATCTTTCCCTTTTCAACTTCATCCCTTATGTAGTTGAATCTCCGCTCAATGTGACGGGTCTTTTGGTGAGCACGAGGTTCTTTGATTTGAGCAATCGCACCCTCGTTGTCACAAAAGATCTCAAGAGGGTCCTGAATGGAAGGGACTACTCCTAAGTCGTCGATGAATTTCTTCATCCATGCAGCTTCCTGAGCTGCCAATGAGGCAGCAATGTACTCCGACTCTGTAGTGGATAATGCAACAACATCCTGTTTTGAACTCTTCCAAGAGACCGCACCTCCATTTAATGTGAAGACATAACCGGACTGTGATCGAGAATCATCTCGATCAGTTTGGAAACTCGCATCCACGTAACCTTTTACAGCAAGTTCCTCCTCACCAGACCCATATATTAGAAACATATCCTTAGTCCTCCTAAGGTATTTCAATATACTTTTAACCGCAATCTAATGATAGTTTCCTAGGTTATTCTGGTATTTACTTGTAAAGCTAAGAGCGCATGACACATCCGGTCTAGTGCATATCATTGCATACATGATTGACCCAATAGCAGATGCATACGGGACTTTCTTCATTTTCTATTGTTCATCTTTCGTGGTAGGGCACTGAGATGAACTGAGAAGCGTTCCTCTTTGAATAGGTACCAAACCATTCTTAGAGTTATCCATCTTGAACCTTTTCAAGATCTTTTCAATGTATACACTTTTATTCAAACCTATCAATTTCTTGGATCTATCCCTGTAGATCCCAATCCCCAAAACGTATTGTGCTTCTCCAAGATCCTTAATGGAGAAGCATTTACTTAGCCAAGTTTTAACACCTTGCATTGCTGGAATATCATTTCCAAATAACAATATATCATCCACATATAGTACAAGGAACATGATAGTGCTCCCACTAGTTTTCTTGTATACACAAGCTTCATCACCATTTTTAATGAAGCCAAATATCTTGGCCTCCTTATTATAACGATGATTCCACATTCTAGATGCTTGTTTCAATTCGTAGATTGACTTCTTTAACTTGCATACCTTTTTAGGATATTTCGGATCAACAAAACCTTCAGGCTGAACCATATAGACATCTTTCTCAAGATGTCCATTTAGGAAAGCGGTCTTGACATCCATTTGCCATATTTCATAATCATAATGAGCAACAATGGCAAGTAATATCCTAATAGACTTTAGCATTGCCACAGGCGAAAAAGTTTCATCATAGTTAACCCCTTGAGTTTGAGTGAAACCTTTTGCTACAAGTCTAGATTTATATGTATTCAAGTTTTCATGTATGTCGGTTTTCATTTTGAAAAGCCATTTACAACCAACTAGCCTAGAGCCAGCAGGTTGTGCAACAAGTTCCCAAACTTGGTTGTCATACATGGATTGCATCTCAGCGTTCATGGCTTCCTGCCATTTATCTTTATCAATCCTTGATAAAGCATCTTGGTAGTTTGTTAGTTCATCCACATCAACCACATAGCAACCGTTCAAGAGAAACCCATATCTCTTAGGAGGATTACTAATCCTACCAGATCTGCGAACGTCTTGTACACTTTGATCATCCATTTGATCATTCTCAACATTTTCATGTTGAGTGCTAGTGTCAACCAATTGTGTATCATCTACTTAATCTTGAACCTCCTCATGATCTACCTTCCTTTCACTATTACCTTCCATTAGGAACTTAGTTTCAAGGAATTCAGCCTTCCGAGCAACAAATACATTCTCCTCGGATGGATCATAGAAATAATATCCCATATCATCCTTGGGATATCCTATGAAGATACACTTCGTGGATCCAGCATTCAACTTATTAGGGACGTAACGCTTAGGATAAGCTTCACATCCCCATACCTTTAAGTATGATAGAGATGGAGGTTTTCCAAACCACATCTCACGAGGAGTTCGTTCCACTTTCTTGGTTGGGGCCATATTTAAAATACGAGCCGCGGAGCATAGACAATAACCACAAAATGATAGAGGTAACGAGCTTCTAGCCATCATTGATCGAACCATATCCATTAGGGTTCGGTTCCTCCTTTCAGAAACTCCATTAAGTTGGGGTGTTCCAGGAGGAGTGAGTTGCGAGATAATCCCACAACTTTTAAGATGATCTTGGAAAGTATCACTTAGGTATTCACCTCCTCTATCGGTACGAAGTACCTTGATTGTCTTATTGAGTTGATTTTGTACTTCGTTTTGATATTCCTTGAATGCTTCAAAAGTTTCCTTGTGTCTTAACAAGTAGACATATCCGAAACGACTGAATTCATCAATGAAAGTGACGAAGTATCTTTCACCTTTCCTAGTCATGGGCTTAAAGGGTCCACATACATCCGAATGTATTAATCTCAATAAGTCCTTAGCCCTTTCATAGGTCCCTTTGAAAGGTGCTATAGTCATTTTACCTTGTAAACAAGATTCACATACATCAAACGAGTCTAGTTCATTTGATTTCAAAAGGCCATTCTTTTGAAGTGTATGCATTCGATTCTTGTTTATGTGACCAAGGCGACAATGCCATAAGTAGGAATCACTCAAATCCCTTTTGAGTTTCTTGGTGTTTGTATGGAACATTGAGCTATTGTATGATGTGTCATCATGAACCAATTCATAAATACCATTCGAAGGCGAAGCCTTGAAATAGAACACATTATTTAAAGAAACATGGATATCATCATTAATGAAATTAAGATTAAAACCACATTGTTTCAAACGGGATACAGAAATAATGTTTCGAGATAAATCGGGTGCATACAAAACATTTTTTAAAATAAGCTCCAAACCACTTGGAAGCTTCAAAATAAAGTCTCCTTGAGCTACTACTTGTACCTTAGCTCCATTTCCCATGAAGAGACTTGATGTTCCCGCTTCTTGTCTACTTCTTTTGAACCCCTGCATAGAATTGCAAATGTGAGTTCCACATCCTGTGTCTAATACCCATGTATTAGAAGAAGTAATACTAAGCTCAATGTATACCATATATACATTACCTGAGGTTTGCCCTGTATCCCTCTTTTCTTTCAACTTCTTAAGGTAGACCGGGCAGTTGCGTTTCCAGTGACCCATTTCACCACAACCAAAGCACGGATCTTCCTTGGGGTTAGCTTTACCGGCAACCTTTTGCTTTTTGTTATTGTTGGTTGGGGTAACCATCTTCCCCTTTCCCTTGCCCTTGCCTTGGTAGGCGGGTCCTTTCTTCTTAGCCTCCTTCGGCTTAGAAGTGTTATGGTTTTTGGACCCGCCTTCATTGATCATAAACATGGGCGAAGCCCTTTTACCCATGCTCGCTTCGGCCGTCTTAAGCATGGCATGTAATTTGCCAATGCTCTTATCCCATCCATTCATGTTGTAATTCATTACAAATGTGTCAAACCTCTTTGACAAGGAATTAAGGATAAGGTCCGTGGCTAATTCATTAGACACGTTGCAGTTTAGACGGTTCGCTCGATCAATAAGGCTTTTCATCTTAAGGACATAAGATGAAACGGATTGGGAGTCGTCCATCCGACATGAATGAAGCGCTCGAACCGTTTCGAAGCGCTCGACACGAGCTTGTTGAAGGAACATCTCCTTCAATTGTGTGATCATGTCATATGCACTATGATGCTCGAAATCCTTTTGGAGTTCTGGTATCATAGTCCCAAGCATGAGGCAAGAAACTTGCACCGAATCGGTGCAATAATTCTCCCAATAAGCCATGCCTTCCGTATCATCCTCGTCCGGTTGATCGGGAATGGGGTCTTCCAACACATACGCCCTATCCTCTAGTTTTAGGGCGATTCTTAGATTGCGAAACCAATCCATGAAGTTCGTATGGGTGAGTTTTTCCTTTTCGAGGATTGACCTCAACGATAGGTTGTTAAAGTTGATAGGTGCGTTTGGGATGTTGTTGTTGTTGGCGGCCATCTACAAAATTTAACAAAGTTGTTTAAGTATTAATTTTAATTTAACAATCAATGCCCTTTAAATCCAATTGATATTTATTAAATTTTAGAATCCAACGGTAAACTAAATTTCGGTTAGGTGACCTTTATCCCGTCATTTGATTTAGTTAGGTAGTCATTATATGACAATTGCAATCCTTTTGCAACTTCTAAGTTATGGGATCATGCAATCCTTTTGCATGGCATATTTATCCCATCAACGCCTATTTGTTCCTCATGCTTCGGTGACCCAAAGTTCATGATTCCCAAATCAAGTCGTCCTACTTGTGTAAACGTGTAAATTTAACATACAAGTGGTTAGGTGACCTTTATCCCACAAGTGTGCAAAATTCACCTTAATCATATTAGTTTGCTCATAATGGTTAGGTGACCTTTATCCCATTATGAGTTCCCTAATATGCCTAAGTGTCACACAATAAGGATGGCGTTTAACTTGTTTACCTTGTTAATAAAGGGATTTTAAGTTTTCATAATTTCTAGTTTAAGAAAACTATTGTACCATACACTAACATGCATTTAGTGTGTGGTTCATGTGAAAATTCATTTTTCATTTTATGTAATAAGGCCAATTTTATTACTTTGAAAATAAACCATTTTATTGTGTTTTAATAACCAATTATTAAATCCTTTTCATGTTCTTAATAACCGTTTATTAATGTCCTTTGGCCACTTTTAATTTAACCAATTAAATTGTCGTTTTGCATGTGTTAATAATGTCTAATTTAACCAACTAAATTGTCATTTTGCTTGTTGTTAATTTGTGATATACTTGTAGTAACCAAACATACAAACACAATAAACAACCATGCATGCAAAACAAATATGTTCACAATCAAGCCAATTTGGTAGACATTTGTTTAGTCGAAAACAAATGCCACCGGTTAAGGGTTATAACACAAAGTAGGAGATCTTAAATCTCCCACTTAATCTTGCATCCAAATGCATCTTCTTGTGTTCTTCAAGTCTTCATCATCTTCATCATTTTTACAAAATATATCCTAATACATTTATCTCTAAAAAAATGAAATTACTACCTAATCTATTTTACATACCAAATATAAAATAAATTACATAACCAAAATAATATTACAAAGCAATTGAATAAATATTATTACAAACAAAATTGAATGAATATTACAACCATATTGAAAGATTGACAAATCAACCAAACAAACATTCTTTCAAACATAAGGTCTTGGCTATGATTGTGAACATTAATATATCAACAAATATTAACCAAATAGAAAACCCAAAACCATTTTAGAACCCCCTTAAATTCGGCCAAATAACCAACCCACCCAAATCCATAAATTTTTTGCATTCTACTTTCATGCATGTTAATAGAATGCAAAGTTTGTGGGTTTTAAAGACCATATATAAGAAGCATATTTCATAGACTTCGGCTCTAGATACCATTGATGGAATTTAACAAGTTCATAAAACATGTTCTTATTGTTAACATAATTACAAAACCAATTTGTATTAGTGTTAAAGCAAGAGGAAGCAAAATGTTAAGTTCATGTTTATATGTATATGCATTTAGTTAAATTTCATGATAATATCAAGTCTTGAATATATACTTACAAATAAGAACAAGAAGAGAAGATTCATATGTGACGACCCAGAAATTTCCAACCAAATTTAAACTTAACCTTTATATGTTTTCGATACGATAAGCAGAATTTGTAATGTTGAATCTCAAAAAGTTTGGAACTACATTCATGTAATCAATTACCCTTTCGACGATTCACGAACAATTATGTGTATATAGATATGTATATATAATATATAATATTAACTAAAAACATTAACAAAGTATTAGATATATGATACCTAACATGAACGTTAAGGCTTGTTACCGGGTGCCTACAACTTATAGAATACTTTTATACACTTGCGAGTGTACGGATAATTATGGAAACCGAAATCTTGTGGTCTATTACTATTACAGAAATGATTGATTATGATAAACTAATGAACTCACCAACCTTTTGGTTGACACTTTAAAGCATGTTTATTCTCAGGTATTAAAGAAATCTTCCGCTGTACATTAGCTCATTTTAAGGATATTACTTGGAGTCATTCATGACATACTTTGAAAGACGTTGCATTCGAGTCGTTGAGTTCAGCAAGATTAATATTAAGTCAATAATAGTTGGATGTAATATGAAATGGTATGCATGCCATTAATTTTTAATGTAAAGAAAGTTTGTCTTTTAAAAACGAATGCAATGTTTGTAAAACGTATCATATAGAGGTCAAATATCTCGCGATGTAATCAACTATTGTGAATCGTTTATAATGTATATGAACGGGTCCTTTTAGTTGGTATCAGAGCGGTGGTCTTAGCGAACCAGGTCTGCATTAGTGTGTCTAACTGATAGTCGTTAGGATGCATTAGTGAGTCTGGACTTCGACCATGTCTGCATGTCAAAAGTTTTGCTTATCATTTCGTGTCGAAAATTACCTGCTTATCATTCTTAGGGAATCACTTGCTTATTATTCTTAGTCTAGACACATCTTACTGCATTGATTGAATGAATAGTGTATAGACAAAATTCATATCTTAGCGTATCTGTTACAGTAAACTTTGCCTGGCATATTCCGTAAATTCCTCCGTAATCTACGAAATATTTTGTTCTATATATATATAGATATTCTATGTAATTAGAATACCACCCGATAGCCGGAAAAATCATTTCATATCGAAAAATCTTTTATTCAATCGTATGAAATGGAATTCGTCATTAGTTCAAGTCCCTCGGATTCCGAAATGGAATCCCACTCAAGCTCCGAAAGCAGTGTGACTGGAATGGATCAACCAATCAGCCATCATCTATTCTGGATGAATTAGGGATGGGTTCGTAGCCTCCTTAATCATTGGATACAAGAAGAAGGCGATCCTTTCCATCCACCACATTGCCCTCTTGGCGAAGAACCTGAAGCACTTACCGGCGAACCTGTCCGAAACACCATTTTCTCTCTCATTTCCAGAGTATCTCATCACGATTATATACTACACCAAATTCTAGATCTTATTTATCCGCTCGTCCGAACCGACAATCACCCCGGTGTAATAGAAGAAGTCAACAAGCTTCGCGCTCGGGTAGTGGCGTTGGAGAATATGTTGCAGAGGTTACAAACACCAGCAGTAGCACCCGCAGCATAACCAATACCACCATCATCAATGCCAATAGTACCATTACCACCCCCAACCACAACCGCGTCATAAACCTCAACTTTACAATCTGTCCCACGAGCACCAATGTTATACGCTCTGTAGATACCAAAGAATACCAACAACAACAAACGATGAAGTATTGATTCATAATTTCATTGAAGAAACATTATGCGACGATTATGTAGTCTCTAAAGTCTTAGAAATTATCTACTCTTGCCCTAACCATAAATCAGATGAGTGAACCAAAATGATAGGAGGGAGAGTAGAAACCCTGACAAGAATGGTGCGTGATTTACTTGTTTTACCAACAGCATCAGCAGTACCGTTAGCATCACCAGAACAGTCAGTGCCAGCAGCATTGTCAGAATCAGCAGCACCTATAACATCACAAGCTCCGTCAGTTCAAGAATCACCGTGGACATCATTACTAATCAACAACGCGTATAATGAAGTATTGATCACAGTAGTGAAATACTCTGTGAAGATTATGTAATCTCTAATGTTAGAGATTATTCATTTCTAACTCCAGCCTAAGATCAACTGAACTTAATTTAGTATTAATTCATCAAATCTGTATTACATCTGAAGAAAATATACACATGCATATTTTCATAAAGACTGTAATAAAATTCTTTTGTACAAAATATTAATTGTGAAATTTTTTTTTTTACGGGTAGGTAATACCCAAGAGATATATAAATTCACAATTAATATGTTACATTCTTCGAATCTGATTCAGCCATCATCAACTATACTCACTATTGTCATAACAATATACATTCTTTCATAGAAATCAAAATAACCATACTCATTCAAATTCAATTACATATTCTGATTTTGAAATCGCAAAATTTAATTCGAGATATAGCCAAAAATCATCACTCTTAAATCCTTACATCTTTCAAAGATATACTTTGACTTCAAAACTGTGTTAGAACATCATAGGTATATTAACGATTACAATCTGTGTCCAAACCCTTCAAAATTCCTGAAGACACTTCAAATAATGAACAATCGAGATGATGATCCAACCACATGTTACCCACGGTATACACCTGAAAAACTCTCGAAACTAAAGTCATAGTTTAACACGTATCCGTGCCAGACTCTTTAGCATTTATTAGCTAAAATGACTTTTCAATTCCTTACCAAAGTAGACAGTTGTGTCACAGCTCCACAAGTCAACTTCGACTTTTCAATTAAAATGGTCTTATTATAATCTCGATATATACGATGCCCTTTCGCCATCGTTACCGGAGAACCGTTTATGTCCCACCACATTAGCAATAAACTTACCAACAATTTCACTGATCTTTGATTTTCAGAAAAATCGATATATTCATTAGAACCCTATCATATACTCATCCGCACTTTGTAACAAGAATTGACATACCAATTATTGAGAATCAGTAATCAGTATTTTGAAATCTCGCAGCATGTCTACATCAACAGTTATATATACATATAACGTCTGCCTCCAAGACTTACATACTTCGAATGTGAAGTTTCTGAAAAATGCCTAAACTGCGAACTAGTTCTCGAAATTTAAAAAAAAATGCTGATGAAGCAGCAGAAACTGTCAACGATCTTAACAGTAAAAAGTTTGATGTTAAAGAATAGTGTGTTGGCAAAGATCAGAAAAAGAGAAGGTTTGGAACTGGAAAGGGGATTGAACAAAGTATGAAGGAGGCTGTGGACAAATCACAAAGACTAAACCTGCCTTCAAAGAATCCAAATGATTCAGTATCGGCTGAAGTCATTATCAAATACCTTGCTCCTGACTCTAAACCCATGCGGACAATATTCTTCATCATCCTCTTATCTTAAATATTCTAAGATATCATCATATCTTTCATTATAAATATCCTCCATATTTCTGAACTATTCTTAACTGAAATCTTTTATCTCTTCGCGATATCAGTGATACATTATAAAGGAAATTGTATTAGTTTCTAAATTCTGAAAAATTCGAATTTAAATTATGAATGTTTTTGAAGTAGTTTTGGGAACTGAAGCATGAGTTAGTATAATATAATGACACTTGATCAACGTGATTATATTACAGTAAGTCATGCTGAGTTTCTAATGGAACGTGATGATTCACAGATTATAACGTCATCATGTGCCATGTTACACGACTCTTACATTCTACCTAATCTCCAAACATATCGAGAACATATTCTTCCTGATAATTCTATCTTTTCTCTTGAATTTTGGTAATTTGACAAATCAAGATCGTGCCATTTCAATTTTACTCTTAGAACATTAACTATGTTCATTCCGAAATTCATATCTACGAATTCTGGACCATTATATGCGGTGCTTAATCGCAAGAAGAGGAAATGAAAGAATGAAGCTCTGAAATAGAAATGGGAGTGTAAATCGCAGCAAATAGAATGGAGCATTAACTGTAGATGACAATGATTATAGAAGACAGAAGCAGGGACTTGGAAATATAAGGGAAGATATAAAGCCCAATGACAACCCAAAAATTTTAAACCATATATATATCGATGCATATAGCAATATAAAGACACGGGAGAACTAAAAACACTATAAAACCAAGAGTATAGTAGAAGTAAATAGTTTCTTCCGGTGGCAGATGAAAAAGAAGAACGACAGATATGAAAGTGAGGAGTATATCAAGAATCAGCCCTGGATGGAGCATATTGACAAATACTTTAAAATATGAGTTGAGGGAGAAAGAATAGAAGGTGTGAGTTGTAAGGAAATGAAGAGGGTGGATTTATAGTGAAGTACCAGACAGAACAATCAGGACAGATCATCGCATTTAACCAAAGAGGATTCTAATTTCCTTAATTATCGAAGAACTCAAATCTTATGACGAAGATTTCCTCTAAATTCCTTAAAATCTAGAAATCAACCGTGACTATGTCACTGGTTAAAACGAATCTGTATTTATTCATTTCACTCTTTTGTGATAGCTTCACTTATACTCTTCGCGTAATCAAATTGTTTTATCTATATTACTCAATGATTATAAAACTCTATTTATCAACTCATATTCATCATGAAAATATTTTTATGGTAAGTCATGACGACCTCGATCAAATTTTGGGACGAAATTTCTTTAACGGGTAGGTACTGTGACGACCCAGAAATTTCCGACCAAATTTAAACTTAACCTTTATATGTTTTCGATACGATAAGCAGAATTTGTAATGTTGAATCTCAAAAAGTTTGGAACTACATTCATGTAATCAATTACCCTTTGACCGTGTTCGACGATTCACGAACAATTATGTGTATATAGATATGTATATATAATATATAATATTAACTGAAAAAATTAACAAAGTATTAGATATATGATACCTAACATGAACGTTAAGGCTTGTTACCGGGTGCCTACAACTTATAGAATACTTTTATACACTTGCGAGTGTACGGATATTTATGGAAACCGAAATCTTGTGGTCTATTACTATTACAGAAATGATTGATTATGATAAACTAATGAACTCACCAACCTTTTGATTGACACTTTAAAGCATGTTTATTCTCAGGTATTAAAGAAATCTTCCGTTGTGCATTAGCTCATTTTAAGGATATTACTTGGAGTCATTCATGACATACTTTGAAAGACGTTGCATTCGAGTCATTGAGTTCAGCAAGATTAATATTAAGTCAATAATAGTTGGATGTAATATGAAATGGTATGCATGCCATTAATTTTTAATGTAAAGAAAGTTTGTCTTTTAAAAATGAATGCAATGTTTGTAAAACGTATCATATAGAGGTCAAATATCTCGTGATGTAATCAACTATTGTGAATCGTTTATAATGTATATGAACGGGTCCTTTCATCATACCTCCTCAAGCTTGTTGAGGGTAGTTTACAAATGATGAAGATGATGATGAATGGAGCTCGAAAATGTGAAGCCTCAAGTTGTAATACCCCAAGCCTTTAATACCAAACCTTTGTACTTTAGTTAGGATTTATTAACACTTGATTAGAGCTTGCAAAGACCAAAATTTGAACTCCCTTTGAGCACCAAAAGGCCACGGCAGCCAGCAGCCAGAAAACTGGGTTTGTGCAGTTTTTTTTTATCTTTATGATGTGTATTTTGCAAGTGTATGTTTGAATGAGTCAAGCCTTACATGTATAAAGAAATGGGACTTGTAATTGACCAAGAAAAGAGAGGCCACTACTCATTAGTTTATAAAAGTTAATTTTATAAAAGTTAGATTTTATAAAATTTATTTTATAAAACTTCCATATTTATATTTATGTATATTTCATTATATAAAACCAATTTATATAAATGTAACATAAATTAATTAATTATTTAACCTATAAATAATCAAATCCATATTATATAAATTATTCCATAATTTATATATATATATATATATATATATATATATATATATATATATATATATATATATATATATATATATATATATATATATACACACACACATCAAGTAGTATTTCAGAAAATCATTTTTCTTAAAGTTCAATTGTCGCATATTTAATCAATGATCCAATTGCTAAGATCAAATACGAATAAGGTTTCGGTAAGCTTGTTATTGGGTATGACCCGACTTGGATCAAAACATATTAGCCACGTTAATTTAATATGTCTCTCGAGCATACGAAATACCTTCAATATACTGGATACGTTTACTGAAGCAGTTACCATTCCAAGACAATATCAAAGATCAGGGAAAGAGCGACATATCAGTTATCACAAGGATCGGTAGAAAGGGATTGCGAAAGAAGAAATGATGGAGGTAGTAGGTTTGATAGATCGAGAAGATGGTATCAGACCAGTCAAAACTATAGCAAAAGATACAATCACCATGGAAAGGATAATGAAAGTAATCGTTATGACAAACAATTCAGAAAATCATATGAAAAGACTTCTTTGCTCAGTAATCCTACTAAAACACCATGGAAAATATTGATGATGGAACCGGGCGAAAGAAAAATTAAACCCACCACCATCCTTGGAGAGGCGTGAAGGACCAAAAGTACTAGGTATTGTGAGTTTTACAAAGACTATGGCTGATATGACCAAAACGGAAGGTTTTATTTATGCAGTGTTGTTAGTTCGCAAAAGGTCAGGATTAGTTATCAAAATGGAGTAATTATTTTATTATTTATATTTAGCTGTGTTTTCCTAGCTATATTTCACCTACTTGTCTTCTTTTTAACGAGTAAGTGGTAAGTATAACTTAGGTTCGTATTTTTGTATGTTTACTCCATAATGTGGGACAAAAGTGCCTAAATAGCTAACCCTAGTGACAAGTGGTGATAGATTAAATTTATTTAAGGTAATATAAACTATAAAGATAAAAAGCGATAGATATGGAGAATAGGATACTGGTGGAGAATTGTCAAAAGAGTTTAACTTTCTATAATGAACACTAAACCTCAATCAATCGGGTTAAGAACCTAATCAATTTGTCACTAAGAGTTTAGGCTTTGAAGATTCTGGCTAAGATGGATATCCCTGCTCCCAACGTTAACCTTAAAGGGTTTAAACGACCTTAAGGATAAGATCCTAGGTACATGAATAAAGTGGTATATCCAAAAAGGAAAGTCTCAGCTTTTCTTAATCCTAGTTGGTTTAACTACAGTAACATTCCTCCACTTAATACTAAGATATGCCTCAACATTAACAGATGTGCAATCTTAGATATCCTAAGGTACTGCTAATTGGGTTAAATGTCTCTCCTTTGCGATCACTTACTCAACCTCGGATCATCTTACAACATCTCAAGAACGTTGCTTCTGACGCAAATCATGCTTTTAAGTAAGCCAGTGTTCACTGAACTCTATATTTCCTACTCTAATCACAACCTAAATGGGCAGCTCTTCTTTGACGGATAAGTGATTAACCGTACGCAGGTTCTATTTTCCTATTGTGACGTTAAGCACACATAACTATTTACCTTGTATCCTAGGGTTGATCAAGTCCTAATACTTGGTTATAGCCACGTGAGTAAATGGAAACGGTGGTCCGTAAATTAGACTTCTAAACTATCAAGGTTGCAGCATAACAATAGCGTAAGTTTCAGATAAGATATTCAACATATACTAAACATTTATAACAGATAGACAAGCATGCAAGATGAAATGTAAGACCCTGTTTCCAGTTAGTCGGGACGCCATCCAAGATGGTGGACGCCGTCCAATTGTAAAAGACGGGATGCCGTCTAGATTTCTGGACACCGTCCAATTTAACTGGCAGGCCAGCTGTTTTACTTTTAAATATTTAAAGGGGTAGTTTAGTCTTTTCACTTGTTGGCCAAATTTAAGGCACAAGATCAGTTTTGGAGCATCATTTACTCCATCTTCAACTACCTCATCTTTACCCACTTAAGTTTTAGAGAGAGAAACACTTTGAGAGTGAGAGAGCTCAATCAAGGAAGAAAGAAGCATGTTTCGGGTTAAAGTGCAAGTTTTAAAGTTGTTCATCTAGTCTCTAGCTACGTGGTGATTGTGGTGGTAAGTCTTAACCTTGATTTCCTTATTTTAATTTGCTTAAGGGTTAGGGTTTGGGTTAGAGATGAACATAAAACCTATTTGTTAGCGGTTTGGGGGTTTTTTGGGTAAGTTCGAGTCATAAGGACTCAAAGATGACAAACCTAGGGTTTTGAAATGATAAATGAGCTTATGGGTCTTAAATGGTTAGTTAATCATTAGCACACTTTGATATTAAGTAAGTGGGTATTAATTGGGTATGTTGATGACCTAAATGGGTGTGTTAACCTTGAAGTGGGTCAAATGAGTCTTTGATGACCTAGGTTGTTTAATAAGTGTGAAAATGCGATAACCTTGTGTTAAAAAGTGTATTAAGACCATAATTGGCTAGTGATAAATTTTTGGCGAAGTTGACCTAATATTATGATTAAGAGTGCAATGGTTCGGAATTGCACTTGATTGGGTGATTGATTATTTGCATAATGTAATAGGTACATTACATTGAAGGTTGCAAGCTTGATTTCTAATTCACCAAAGGGGTTAAGGTGAGTGAAATAATTATGCATGTGTGTATGTAATGTATTTACTTGTGCGAAATGCGATGGGGTTTTAAAGTTCGGGCGTTTGATACCTCATTTTTATGTGTGGCATGTGATATGGGTTTAAAGTTCGGACGTTCGATACCATATCATATGTATGTGTGCGGGCGTGAAGTGTGGGTTTAAAGTTCGGGCGTTCGATACCACATTTCACGTGACAGGTGGGTTTAAAGTTCGGGCGTCCGATACCACCCAAGGGACTAGTGACTGATAATGCTAAAAACGAACATATATTTCATAGCATTATTCCTCAAGAAAGACAAGCTTTTAGTTGCAATTGTTCTATTTACAAGAGATATTCGTTTAAATAATAAAAGGTGAAGACAAAAGGCAGATTCGACAAATTGAAGACAAAAAGGTCCAAAGAGCTAAAAAGTACAAGATACAATTAAAAAGGTTCAAAATATTGATGAGGAACGTCTCAAAATGACAAGAGTACAAGTTACAAGACGCAAAGTACGCGATTTAAAATAATACGCGAGGACGTCCGAAAATCCGGAACCGGGACCTGAGCCAAGAAGAAACGCCCGACGCAACGGACCAAAAATATCTAGTCTACTATGCACAAGAATATAATATAATATATATATAATTATATATAATTATATATTATATATATATTATTATTATTATATTACGTCGGCAAGAAGAAAACAAATCCATTTGGCTGGATCCAGGGTGGCCATGCGACTCGCATGGCCAGAAGCACAAATCCATGCGAGTCGCATGAAGTGAGATTGCTGGTCAGGTCCTATATAAAGCCAGTTTTCTGCCGAGTTTTTATCATCTTTTTTCTCTTCCTCTTCATACGTAAATATATTTATATTTATAATTTATATTTTAATTTTAATTATAATTCTAATAATAAGGGTATGTTAGCGAATGTTGTAAGGGTGTAAGTCGAAATTCTGTCCGTGTAACGCTACGCTATTTTTAATCATTGTAAGTTATGTTCAACCTTTTTACATTAATGTCTCGTAGCTAAGTTATTATTATGCTTATTTAAAACGAAGTAATCATGATGTTGGGCTAATTACTAAAATTGGGTAATTGGGCTTTGTACCATAATTGGGGTTTGGACAAAAGAACGACACTTGTGGAAACTAGACTATGGGCTATTAATGGGCTTTATATTTGTTTAACTAAATGAAAGTTTGTTAATGTTAATATAAAGATTTACAATTGGGCGTCCCTATAAACTACCATATACACTCAATCGGACACGATGGGCGGGGTATTTATATGTACGAATAATCGTTCATTTAACCGGACACGGGAATGGATTAATAGCCACTAGAATAATTAAAACAGGGGTGAAATTACATTCAAGGGTAATTGGTGTAATTGTTAACAAAGTAGTAAAACCTTGGTTTACACGCAGTCGATAACCTGGTGTATTCATTAAACAAAGTATTAAAACCTTGTTACAATTCGAATCCCCAATTAGTTGGAATATTTATCTTCGGGTATAATAATAATTTGACAAGGACACTTGCAATTTATATTTATGACTGATGGACTGTTATGGACAAAAACCAGACGGACATATTGAATAATCCAGGACAAAGGACAATTAACCCATGGGCATAAAACTAAAATCAACACGTCAAACATCATGATTACGGAAGTTTAAATAAGCATAATTCTTTTATTTCATATTTAATTTCCTTTATTTTATATTTAATTGCACTTCTAATTATCGCACTTTTATTTATTGTTATTTAATCGCACTTTTAATTATCGTACTTTTTAATTATCGCAATTTTATTTTATCGCATTTTTATTATTCGCAATTTCATTATCGTTATTTACTTTACGCTTTAATTTAAGTCTTGTATTTATTTTATATTTTACATTAGGTTTTAACTGCGACTAAAGTCTTAAAATCGACAAACCGGTCATTAAACGGTAAAAACCCCCCTTTATAATAATAATATTACCTATATATATATATTTGTATTTTTATAAAAATAAACTAATATAGCGTTGAGCTTTGTTTAAAGATTTCCCTGTGGAACGAACCGGACTTACTAAAAACTACACTACTGTACGATTAGGTACACTGCCTATAAGTGTTGTAGCAAGGTTTAAGTATATCCATTCTATAAATAA
The DNA here is from genome assembly GCF_046630445.1 of Rutidosis leptorrhynchoides. Taxonomy (NCBI): domain Eukaryota; kingdom Viridiplantae; phylum Streptophyta; class Magnoliopsida; order Asterales; family Asteraceae; genus Rutidosis; species Rutidosis leptorrhynchoides. The sequence continues at coordinate 155,210,714 of NC_092339.1, forward strand.
ATAAATATCTTGTGTAAAATTGTATCGTATTTAATAGTTTTTCCTAGTAAAATAATAACTATTTTATATACACCTCGTTCGACATCAAGTAATTTTTGGCGCCGCTGCCGGGGAATATGTTCTCTTAAACGCCGGAAGCGCAACGCTAATATAAAAATAAAAAAAAAAAATTTTAGTTACTTTTATTAAAAGTCGTTTTTGTAAAAATACGTTTTTAAAAATTCGAAAAATATAAAAAGAAAAACAAAAATATTAGTATTTTTAAGATTTTGTAAATATTTAAGTTTTATAAGTTTCTTTATTTCTATTTTAAGTTTATAAAAATATAAGTTTTATTTTAAAATCTTTTATTTATTTAGAAAAACAGAAAAAAAAAAAATAATAAGTAATCGGGCCAAGGTACTGTAGCAGCCCAACTTTTGGCCTGGATCCGAACACCATGCGAGTCGCATGATAATTCAACTAAACCCCATGCGAGTCGCATGAGGGGTCTGACAGGGCCACAAACAAACCCTAATAACGCATTTATTACGGAGTATAATATATTATTATTATTAAACCCTAATTTGATTTTATTATTATTAATTAAGTTTTTAGTTTAATTAATTACTTTTAATTACTTTTATTATATTTAAAACTTAATACTTTAATATAATTAATATAAAAATAATATTTTAATAAAAATTGTATTTTTTTTTTATCACTTTTTATTTCTTTTAATATTTTGTACCTTTTTAATCGTTGTAGCGTAATATTTGTATTTTTAGCTCATAATTAATTTTAAAATTAGTTTTTGCTATAGTTATTTTTACTCCTAGATTTTTAGGCTTTGCCGTAGAATTCCTTAAGTGCTTTTTCTTTAGACTAAGATTTAGGTGCTTTAGAATTTTGCGACGCCTTTTTAAGTTTTAGTTTCTTTTTAAGTTATTTCCATTTGGGATTTAGTTTTTCCTTGTAAGCTTTAATATTTTTAGACCTTTTACTATGTATCAATTATCATTCCAATTAGTAATTTCAATTTGCGATTATAATTTTAAGTTAGTTGTAGTAATAAGGTTAGGTTAGTTAAGTATTTTTAAGTTTTTATAAGTTTCTTTTATTTTTCCGTCGTCTTTTATTTTTCAACCATTTTTTCTTTTTCAACCTTTATCGACGAACTCTTTTTCTCTCTTATTTCTCGCTATTCTAGTTTTAGGACTTAGAATTTTTTTCTACTTCTTATCTAAATTTCTTAAAATTACGAAAATTTATTTTGAGTGGTTAAATTAATAGACATCAAAATTTTCTGGTTCGTAGTAATAGTTGGATTTGTACGTGGACCGGGTTATTGGAGCCAAACAGTCCTCAATTATATTGAGACCAAACGAATCCTGCCCCTCTGCTGCATCTTTTGGCTATTCGAAACGTGGGCAAAATCAGAAAAGTCTATTGATTGGATAACATATTATAATTTTTCTTTCCTTTTTAAAACTAATAGGATATTCAGTGAATGCACCGAGCAAGACGTTCATCACCTTTTGTACGTTCACCACCTGTAACTCGATCAAGACATCGTTTAACAAATATAACCGCCGTTGATTTTTCTTTAGAATCGTCATCCAGTCAACCAAGTACTTCAGTTCAAATTTCCGATAATCCAGTTTTTGAAACAAACCTCACAATTGAGAATCCAGAAAATATTCAGGAACGGTTCGTAGATCCTGAACCATTAAACTTTCCTCCGGAACCACCAATTATTCAAACAGAGATTGTTGAGGAACGAACTATTAAATCAGAATCATTCAGTGATACCGATTCAACAAATTCAATTATGGAGAATCTGGAACCTTTAAGTATGGAAGACCGAATGAGAGCTAAACGCACTGGCCAAGGTCACGCAATTACTCATCCAGACATTAATGCGCCAGATTATGAAATCAAAGGACAAATTCTACACATGGTGACTAATCAATGCCAATTTAGTGGTGCGCCGAAGGAAGATCCAAATGAACATCTACGTACCTTTAATAGGATCTGCACACTATTTAAAATCCGAGAAGTGGAGGATGAACAGATATATCTCATGTTATTTCCCTGGACTTTAAAGGGAGAAGCCAAAGATTGGTTGGAATCGTTACCTGAAGGGGCGATTGATACATGGGACGTTTTAGTTGACAAATTTCTTAAACAATTCTTTCCTGCATCTAAAGCCGTAAGACTTCAAGCAGAAATTGTTACGTTCACACAGAAACCAAATGAAACTCTATATGAGGCGTGGACAAGATATGGAAAGTTGTTAAGAGGATGTCCGCAACATGGTTTAGACACCTGTCAAATAGTACAAATATTCTATCAAGGATGCGACATCACTACAAGGAAAGACATAGATATAGCAGCTGGTGGTTCTATTATGAAGAAAACCGAAACTGATGCTTACAAAATTATTGATAATACTGCTTCCCACTCACATGAGTGGCACCAAGAAAAAGATATCATTAGATCATCTAAAGCAGCTAGAGCCGATTCTAGCCATGACTTAGATTCCATTTCGGCAAAGATAGATGCTTTCGAGAGACGAATGGAAAAGATGACTAAGGATATTCACTCAATACGAATTAGTTGTGAGCAGTGTGGAGGACCACATTTGACAAAAGATTGTCTCAGTATTGAATTAACAATGGAACAAAGAGAGAATATTTCATACATAAACCAAAGGCCTGGAAATAATTATCAGAATAATTATCAACCGCCAAGACCGATTTACAATCAAAACCAGAATTATAACCGAAATATTCCATACAATAACCAACAAGGTCCTAGCAATCAACAAGTATCCAATAATACTTATAATCAGCAAAGACCGAATTTTCAAAACAAACCACCACAACAAACCGATGATAAAAAGCCAAATTTAGAAGATATGATGACGAAGCTAGTTGAAACTCAAACGCAGTTTTTCACATCTCAAAAACAAACCAATGAACAAAATGCTCAAGCATTTAGAAATCAACAAGCTTCTATTCAAAATCTGGAACAAGAAGTAAGTAACCTAGCAAGGTTAATAGGTGAAAGAAAACCGGGAAGTTTACCTAGTGATACAAACGCTAACCCCCGGAATGAAACAGCTAAAGCTATTACCACAAGAAGTGGTACAACACTTAAACCACCTGAAATACCTGTAGTTTCAGATGATTCTATTCCTACTACACAAGAACCACAACCTGATCAAGATAAGGAAAAAGAACCGGTAGTTAAAAAGGTTAATAAAGATAACACAGTTAAGGATAAACCTTATGTTAAACCATATCAACCACCACTTCCTTATCCGAGTAAAATGAAGAAAGAAAAACTTGAAGCCGAGCAATCCAAATTCTTGGATATGTTTAAACAGATAAATGTAAATCTTCCTTTCATTGACGTGATTTCAGGAATGCCAAGGTATGCTAAATTCTTGAAAGATCTAATCACGAATAGAAAGAAAATGGAAGAACTCTCGGCTGTTACTATGAATGCTAATTGTTCAGCAGTGCTGTTGAATAAGATACCAGAAAAACTATCTGATCCAGGAAGTTTCACAATTCCATGTTTTCTGGGTAGTCTTAGTTCAATAGAAGCATTAGCAGATTTAGGTGCTAGTATAAATCTAATGCCGTATTCACTATACACTAAACTAGACCTTGGAGAATTAAAACCAACCAGAATAAGCATACAACTAGCCGATAGATCAATAAAATATCCTAGAGGGATAATGGAGAACATGCTAGTTAAAGTTGGTACTTTAGTATTTCCAGTAGATTTTGTTGTTTTGGACATGGAAGAAGATTCTCAAGTTCCTCTCATATTAGGAAGACCATTCTTAAACACGGCTAAAGCAATGATAGACGTGTTCGGTAAGAAACTGACCCTAAGTATAGAGGATGAGAGTGTTACCTTTTCAGTTGATAGAGCAATGCAACAACCACAATCTGCAGATGATACATGTTATTATATTCAAACTATAGATGCACATGCAGAATTATTAGAAGAATTTCCAGAATTACAAGGAACGGGAGAATGTTCTTTAGGAGAAGGAAATGAACCAATTGATGAAGCTGAAATGTTAGCTACACTTATAGCTAATGGATATGAACCAACAACAGAAGAAATTCAAATGCTAAAAGAAGAAGACAGATATCGATATAAATCATCGATAGAAGAACCTCCGAAATTAGAGTTAAAGCCACTTCCAAACCATTTGGAATACGCTTATTTACATGGTGAATCTGAATTACCTGTAATAATATCGTCTTCTCTTACTGAAAATGAGAAATCACAACTCATTTCTGTGTTGAAAGCTCATAAACCAGCCATTGCATGGAAGATTCATGATATTAAAGGAATAAGTCCTTCGTATTGCACACATAAAATCCTTATGGAAGAAGGTCATAAAACGTATGTGCAACGCCAACGAAGACTAAATCCTAATATGCAAGATGTAGTTAAGAAAGAGATTATTAAACTGCTAGATGCAGGTTTGATATATCCAATTTCTGATAGTCCATGGGTAAGCCCAGTTCAATGCGTACCTAAGAAGGGTGGCATGACTGTTATCACAAATGAGAAAAATGAGCTTATTCCTACTAGGACTGTAACAGGATGGCGTGTATGTATTGATTATAGAAAATTAAATGACGCCACCAGAAAAGATCACTTTCCCTTACCTTTCATAGATCAAATGTTGGAAAGATTAGCCGGAAATAGTTACTATTGTTTTCTAGATGGATTTTCCGGATATTTTCAAATTCCAATAGCACCCGAAGATCAAGAGAAAACCACATTCACGTGCCCTTATGGTACTTTTGCTTACAAACGCATGCCATTTGGACTTTGTAACGCCCCTGCAACCTTTCAAAGGTGTATGATGGCGATTTTTCACGACATGATAGAAGAATGCATGGAAGTATTCATGGATGACTTTTCAGTCTTCGGTGATACATTTAAATCATGTCTAGTTAATCTGGAACGAATGCTAATTAGATGCGAAAAATCAAATCTAGTACTTAATTGGGAGAAATGCCATTTCATGGTTAAAGAAGGCATCGTTCTTGGACATAAAATTTCAAAAGAAGGAATTGAAGTGGATAGAGCTAAAGTAGATGTAATTGCTAAACTTCCACATCCCACCAATGTTAGAGGAGTTAGGAGTTTTCTAGGGCATGCCGGTTTTTACCGACGTTTCATAAAAGATTTTTCTAAAATTGCCACTCCTATGAATAAACTCCTAGAAAAGGATGCGCCATTCATCTTTACAGATGAGTGTATCAAATCTTTTAATATTCTTAAAGAAAAACTCACTAATGCGCCGATCATGATAACACCAAATTGGAGTCTACCATTTGAACTAATGTGCGATGCAAGTGATTTTGCAATGGGAGCCGTTTTAGGACAAAGGATTGAAAAACGATTTCAACCTATATATTATGCTAGTAAGACGTTACAAGGAGCACAAACGAACTATACAACTACTGAAAAAGAACTCCTTGCTATTGTCTTTGCTTTTGACAAATTTCGATCATATCTCGTTCTAGCAAAAACGGTGGTCTATACCGACCATTCTGCTCTTAGATACCTATTTTCAAAACAAGATGCTAAACCAAGATTAATCCGTTGGATCTTACTCTTACAAGAATTTGATATTGAAATCCGAGATAAAAAAGGAGCAGAAAATCTCGCCGCTGATCATCTTTCTCGTCTTGAAAATCCCGAATTAGAAGTTCTGAATGAATCGGCCATACAAGACAACTTTCCTGATGAATATCTATTGAAAATAGATTATAAAGAAATCCCATGGTTTGCAGACTATGCAAACTACTTAGTTTGTGGATTCCTTGAAAAAGGATTATCATACCAAAGACGAAAGAAATTCTTCAGTGATATAAAACACTATTTCTGGGAAGATCCACATCTGTTTAAAAGTTGTCCTGATGGAATAATACGCCGATGTGTATTTGGAGATGAAGCTAGTAAAATATTAAACCATTATCACACAGGACCAACAGGAGGGCATTATGGGCCTCAACTAACAGCAAGAAAAGTTTATGAAGCTGGATTCTATTGGCCTACAATTTACAAAGACGCACACCTTCTTTGCAAATCCTGTGATGCATGTCAAAGGGCCGGAAAAATAAGTCAACGTGATGAAATGCCACAAAATGTCATCCAAGTATGTGAAGTATTTGACATTTGGGGTATTGACTTTATGGGTCCATTTCCAAAATCTCATAATAATTTATATATACTCGTAGCCATTGATTATGTATCTAAATGGGCGGAAGCACAAGCTCTCCCAACTAACGATGCACGAGTTGTAGTCAACTTTTTAAAACGTCTTTTTGCAAGGTTTGGAACACCGAAAGCTTTAATAAGTGATCGGGGTACTCATTTTTGTAATAATCAACTTGAGAAAGTTCTTAAAAGATATGGGGTAACTCATAAAATCTCCACCGCATATCATCCACAAACAAGTGGACAAGTTGAAAATACCAACCGAGCTTTAAAACGTATTCTAGAGAAAACCGTAGGATCAAATCCGAAGGAATGGTCCATTAAATTGGAGGATGCACTCTGGGCTTTTAGAACAGCCTACAAAACTCCAATTGGAACCACACCTTTTAGACTTGTTTATGGAAAAGCATGTCATCTTCCAGTAGAAATTGAACACAAAGCATTTTGGGCTTTGAAGACATGTAACCTTGATTTACATGAAGCCGGACGTCTACGATTAAGTCAACTAAACGAATTAGAAGAATTAAGACATGAAGCATACGAGAATTCGTTAATCTATAAAGAAAGAACGAAGAAATGGCATGATAAAAGAATCAGAAGTTCAAAAGAATTTAAAGAAGGAGACAGAGTTCTTCTTTTCAATTCACGATTCAAGCTATTTCCTGGAAAATTGAAATCAAGATGGTCTGGACCATTCATAGTCAAAAGAGTTTTCCCATACGGAACGATAGAATTAATAAATTCAAATGGGATTGAATTTAAAGTTAATGGTCACAGAGTTAAACATTACATACATGGTCCGATGGAAGTCGACAACGAAGTTAATCACAATTTCGACACCACAGCTAACTAAGTGTGGGGAGAATCAAGTCTTTAAAGGATAATATGTATTTCTGTTAGAGTTAGATTGTCTGTTTTCGTGTAGTTCTCGAAAATGGAACCCGAATGGTCTTTCCCTAGCAGACCCTAAAGAACTAGTCTTCTCCCCCATTCTGAATTTTTATTTTTTTTTAGGTTTTTACAAAATGAAGACTGCCTGTGAACTAAACCATGGTCTAATGCTACACGCTTTGATCACTAAACGTAATAATGACATACTACCGAGTAAAATAGTATCAGTAATCAGAGAAAGAATGGACGGAGTTAGAAAAGAATCCAGATGCGAAGATAATAAGTTACAATTTGGTAAAGGAAAATCAAAATCCGCAGCGAAAAGAAGAGCACGACACCTAGAAAGATGTCACAAATGCGGAAAATGGTCACATGGAGGTAAATGTTCAAATAATCAAACCTATTCAAATACCGAATTTGTTACTTTATGCAGAGACGGACCGTTCATATGTTTAGAAGAAAAGACACTGAATGCTCGAGGTTACGCCTATGTAGCCATGGAAAACCAATTAAACCGACTATCTTATGAATGGGATAGATCATATAACTAAGAAATCTATTTCACAGGTATGTCTGTACAGTTTTTATTTTTATTTTTATTTTTAACCTTTTGATAATAAACGCTAATTTGTTCGCTAAAAAGTATTAAATTGGTATTGAATAAAATTAGGTTTGGCGACCGAAATTATTGATATCATTCAAAAATTTATTACATCACTGCGAAATTTAACGTTTATTCTTAAGGTATAAATATCTTTAATCAATCAACCCAAAATATTTCAAAAATTCGTCATGAGTTAAATTAGGTCTTGGAACCGAAATTACTTTACCGAAAAGAGGGGCGCATATTTTTGATAATATTTGATTGATTAAAGTGGGATAAAAAGACAAAAAGATTTTTAATTTTATTTTTTTTACCATGTTTTTAAAATTAATATTTAAATCTTAAATTAATATTGTAAACTTTGTAAAAACAATATATTTAAAATTGTAAATATTTGAAAAATTTATATAAGTTTGGTGTGAATTTATAATATGAATTTTTAAATTAAGTGGTGTGAATTTTTAAAATATGAATTTTTTAATTTTATGCATTTCAAATTTTAAGTTTGGTGTGAATTTTTAATTTTTAAAATATGAATTTTTTAATTTTATGCATTTCAAATTTTAAGTTTGGTGTGAATTTTTAATATTAATTTTGAATTTTATATTTAAATTGTGTGAATTTAAAAACAAAAATTTACTTTATCTCATTAAGTTAAAAATATGATTTTTAAAATTCGTCGTAAGTTGAAGACTAGGTCATTAAACCGAAATTGCTTTACCCGAGGGAGGGACGAGAACTTTTATTATCATTATTTTTAATCTTATTGATTTAAAGTATGCCAAAAAAATTAAAAAAATCCAAAAATCTAAGCTTTTAAAACAATTGCTTGAAAATGACAAATTTTAAAATTTTGTCGAGGGACGGACTAGGACATCGTTCCGAAACGCCCTCATTCTTAAAAGAAACAAATTTTTAAAATTAATTAATATTTGTTTTATAAGTTAAAGGTTTTATAAATAAATAAAAAAATAGTATGTATATATTTGTTTGTAGTTTATCTTACAAGACAGGGTAAAACAACGCGTTTTTAAAGACTGGCATTAAGTTCAGCAAAAGCAAGTAATTTTGACGACAAGATGCAAAATATGTGTGAAATAACAAACAAGACGGAATAAACAAATGACGTGCACCAGTTATCATTCAACAAACAAACAACAATATGTTTGAAACTTTGATAAAATTTAATCACTTTTCTACGCTTATCACCCTCAATAATTTAAATTGTTACTGATTTCTTGCAAATGAGGGCATTGCAAGATCTTAAGTGTGGGAAGGGGTTAAATTCTTTCGGATTTTAAAATTTTTACTTTATACACTTGGTTACCATTAAAAATACTAGTAAAGCAGTAGTTGTATTAGAATCTAGTGCTCTCTGATAAAAAAAGAACAGCCCTAGTCTTATATACTGACTACCCAATTCTAGTAAAATTTTTCAAAATTTTCAATTAAATGAATTCAAAATCATGTTTATACATATTTATGAACGATAAAACTAGGTTTTAACACCGAAATTATTGTTACCTCGGAAAGGACATAAATTGAGAAACAAACTAAAATGTTAAAATTCATTTAAAATGGAATAGAGGACGATAAAAAGGAAAATAAAAGCCAAGTGTGGGAAAATTTACCGAATTATTTTAAACATATATCTGTAACAAATAAACTGAAAATACTTTTGCTTTGGACTAAACTAAACTGTTTTACCCAATGAAAGAAAAGAAGAGATGGATCTACACGATGAATCAATTCCATCATTAAAAGGAAGTAAAGTCTTCCGAAAAAGACACGCGCTTCTTGATTTAGGTCATGAAGTTGTCGTTCAGACCAGCTGTAGGTTGACGAAAAATCTAGAAAAGTCATCACTAAAATCAGCTGGAAATCCACGGACCTCAGCATTAAACAGGGTCGCCAAGTGGTCAGATTTATCCTAACCATGAGAAGGATTTATCTCGTACAATGGGGGGCACCGTGCAAATTAGCTGGATAAGACTAATGAATCAGATCCCCAGAAAGGATAATCTCCTTAAAGATTAAAAATCAGCTTTTAAGACTGATATTACTCAATCCTAGAGATTGACCTTAAAGATTGAGAATTACAAACTCATGGAATTCGATGATATCTAAACTCGAGCTTGAACGAGAAAATATTTTGATCAAAAATACAAACCGATTTGTTTTCTGAAAACCCAATTTTCAATGCGTTCATTACCATTGAACGTAAAATCCTAGGAATTCACCTGGAATTCACTAGGTCACCTGAACTAAATCGGGTGTCAACCGTAAGAACGGTGGTTGCATAGCATGGTCAAAGACAGGACCTTGTGCCAGACCGAAAAATTATAAGGGTGAGCTTTACTATTGCTCCTACCAAGGATAGTAATTGCGTCCGACACGTTATAGACCATAATCAAAAGCATGTCACGGGACATTGCCTTAACAGTTGCTTGTTCAACACTTTCCTTTACAACCGGACGGTAGTTTACCGAAAGGTAATATACGGGACAAGTAAACTGGACGTGTTGCTTTCCAAATACAAGGTTAGCAAGTGGGTGACACAAAACCGCAAGTTTTGAGCTAAAATTTTCAAATCTGAAACCCACCAAACCCACAAAAATATTTTGCAAACACCGGTAAAGGGTTATTCCGGAAAACTTATCTAGGGTAAAAACTAGATTTCAAAAGATCAAATGTTTTCATAAAGATCCAATTTCCTTAATGGATCTAAATTTTTATAGTCATGTGGGACTGTAAACCATATCGTTACTTCCATTGTTTATACCGCCGTATAGAAATCACTGATGTACAAAGTGTGAAGAATAAAGAAGTGATTCTAGTATTTCAAGACAATATTGCTTGAGGACAAGCAACGCTCAAGTGTGGGAATATTTGATAATGCTAAAAACGAACATATATTTCATAGCATTATTCCTCAAGAAAGACAAGCTTTTAGTTGCAATTGTTCTATTTACAAGAGATATTCGTTTAAATAATAAAAGGTGAAGACAAAAGGCAGATTCGACAAATTGAAGACAAAAAGGTCCAAAGAGCTAAAAAGTACAAGATACAATTAAAAAGGTTCAAAATATTGATGAGGAACGTCTCAAAATGACAAGAGTACAAGTTACAAGACGCAAAGTACGCGATTTAAAATAATACGCGAGGACGTCCGAAAATCCGGAACCGGGACCTGAGCCAAGAAGAAACGCCCGACGCAACGGACCAAAAATATCTAGTCTACTATGCACAAGAATATAATATAATATATATATAATTATATATAATTATATATTATATATATATTATTATTATTATATTACGTCGGCAAGAAGAAAACAAATCCATTTGGCTGGATCCAGGGTGGCCATGCGACTCGCATGGCCAGAAGCACAAATCCATGCGAGTCGCATGGAGTGAGATTGCTGGTCAGGTCCTATATAAAGCCAGTTTTCTGCCGAGTTTTTATCATCTTTTTTCTCTTCCTCTTCATACGTAAATATATTTATATTTATAATTTATATTTTAATTTTAATTATAATTCTAATAATAAGGGTATGTTAGCGAATGTTGTAAGGGTGTAAGTCGAAATTCTGTCCGTGTAACGCTACGCTATTTTTAATCATTGTAAGTTATGTTCAACCTTTTTACATTAATGTCTCGTAGCTAAGTTATTATTATGCTTATTTAAAACGAAGTAATCATGATGTTGGGCTAATTACTAAAATTGGGTAATTGGGCTTTGTACCATAATTGGGGTTTGGACAAAAGAACGACACTTGTGGAAACTAGACTATGGGCTATTAATGGGCTTTATATTTGTTTAACTAAATGAAAGTTTGTTAATGTTAATATAAAGATTTACAATTGGGCGTCCCTATAAACTACCATATACACTCAATCGGACACGATGGGCGGGGTATTTATATGTACGAATAATCGTTCATTTAACCGGACACGGGAATGGATTAATAGCCACTAGAATAATTAAAACAGGGGTGAAATTACATTCAAGGGTAATTGGTGTAATTGTTAACAAAGTAGTAAAACCTTGGTTTACACGCAGTCGATAACCTGGTGTATTCATTAAACAAAGTATTAAAACCTTGTTACAATTCGAATCCCCAATTAGTTGGAATATTTATCTTCGGGTATAATAATAATTTGACAAGGACACTTGCAATTTATATTTATGACTGATGGACTGTTATGGACAAAAACCAGACGGACATATTGAATAATCCAGGACAAAGGACAATTAACCCATGGGCATAAAACTAAAATCAACACGTCAAACATCATGATTATGGAAGTTTAAATAAGCATAATTCTTTTATTTCATATTTAATTTCCTTTATTTTATATTTAATTGCACTTCTAATTATCGCACTTTTATTTATTGTTATTTAATCGCACTTTTAATTATCGTACTTTTTAATTATCGCAATTTTATTTTATCGCATTTTTATTATTCGCAATTTCATTATCGTTATTTACTTTACGCTTTAATTTAAGTCTTGTATTTATTTTATATTTTACATTAGGTTTTAACTGCGACTAAAGTCTTAAAATCGACAAACCGGTCATTAAACGGTAAAAACCCCCCTTTATAATAATAATATTACCTATATATATATTTGTATTTTTATAAAAATAAACTAATATAGCGTTGAGCTTTGTTTAAAGATTTCCCTGTGGAACGAACCGGACTTACTAAAAACTACACTACTGTACGATTAGGTACACTGCCTATAAGTGTTGTAGCAAGGTTTAAGTATATCCATTCTATAAATAAATAAATATCTTGTGTAAAATTGTATCGTATTTAATAGTTTTTCCTAGTAAAATAATAACTATTTTATATACACCTCGTTCGACATCAGTGACGCATACTAGTGGCGTCTGCATGGCTAACGGTTCATTCGCGAGAATCGTTCCCTTTTATACTTTAGTTAACCATGGTTATGTGTTGTAATGTAGCATGTTGTATTTTTCGTGTTATATGCTATTATTGTGCTAGCTCATATTATCGGTGATTTAGCGTTATACTTTACGACGGTATGCAAATTAAATTGCTAGCGTGTATGGGGAATTGTGTAAGTGATTGCAAGTAAGTAGGTTATATATGTATATGTATAACTATTGCATTCACTAAGCGTTTTGCTTCCCCTCTCGTTGTTTATTCTTTTTAGGCTCCGGCGTGGATAAGGGAAAGGGAATTCGTTTGGATTAGTAGCCTCTCGTATGTTTTGGATGGGGGACGCTTTTGGAATTTAAACTCTTATGGTCGAAACTTGTATTTTGAACGAAATTCGTAAAAAAGGGTTGTTGTAGGCCCGGCGTTGTAAAACTCGTTTTTATTGTGGAAATCCCTTAGTTTTAATTATTATAGCATGTTGTGAAAGGAGTTTCGTTTAAAAGTGTCGGGAAGCGGGTTTTCTGCTCGCGTGAAATTGGAAATCTGGTCAGAAATTTACAGTTCATTTGGACGTCGTCCTGGCCTTCAATACTGGACGCCGTCCAGACACACTGTCCTACAAAAATATTTTTGGGGTCGTGTTTTTGGTAAAACGAGGTTGGGTCGTTACAAGTGGTATCAGAGCATGATCTAAGGGATTTAGGCGACTTGAGATAGGTGCCTAGACTTAAACTTTATTGTGTATGCGCTTTATACGGGACTTGTAGGATTTCGAGTCAGACCAGGATTGGTTAGTGCTTAGGTTTATGTGAACTAACCTTGCGCTAATTGTTTTTTATTGTGATTGCAATCATCGAGCGAGATAGACGTTGTACTAGCAAGTTAACGTGACGTGCTCGCGTAATAATGACTAGCTACCATTGTTACGGGTTCAAATCGTGTCAAACAAGCGATGTACGACGATTGTTGAGCAAGATGGGGCGGTGAGGTGTATATGTATATATGTGTCATGTCTTTTTGTTTCGTTGTTTAACGTATTCCATTTTATAGAATGAAGATGAGAAACGGGCATGGTACCAATGAAGGAGGCACGAACGAGGACTCCAAATTCACGACCAAAGTTGAGGCCATCTTTAAACGTCAAAAAGCGGAATTTCTTGCGGATGTTAAAAAGGTCTTCCAAGAATCGGTTGATGGGTAAGTAACCGAGTTAATCAATGAGCGAATGAATGCTGCGATCGAAGAGGCATTAGAAGCTATAAAATTTATCCTCGTGGTGAAGGGGGTGATGGTAATGTTGGACATCGAAGGCAAGACTTCCATTATAAGAACTTCAAGGATGTCAACCTCCTATGTTTAATGGGGTGAGGGATCCGTTGAAGAGTACATGTTGGATCTCCGACATCGAGGGGGCTTTTCGTACCGGCGAATGCCCTCCCGAGAAGAAAACAAGATATGGTTCTAGTATGTTGCGTGAAGAGGCTAAGTTGTGGTGGGATGATAAAATTCAATTATATGGGGAAGAACAACGTATGAGCTTGTCATGGGAAGAGTTTAAATGGGAATTCTTCAAAGAATATTGAACTCCTGTCGACCTTAGTATAATCTGGGACGAGTTGCACAATTTGCGACAAGGTTCGATGGACTTGGTCACTCTCAAGTCTACTTTCTTGGCAAAGACTCATTTTTTTCCGGAGTATGTGGGTGATCATCAAAAGTTGATGCAAGATTTATATCGTACCATGAGCGAAGAGTTGAAGGGTAAGATTAGTCGGGGAATGGCTAAGTCTTTTGAAGAGTTATTTGAGTTGGCCCAGGGTTTCGAACCGGAAGTCCCAAAAAGGAGTGATTTCTCTTTCTCTAAGAGAAAATTCGAAGGTTCGAGTCATACGAACATTTCCAACAAGAAAAACAAGAAGGGTTCCGAAAGTGTTAATAGCGTAAAGAAGGGTGGTTTCGGAAGTTTTCTCCCTACTTGCTATAATTGTGGGCAAAAGTGTAACGACCCGGAAATTTCTGACCAAATTTAAACCTTAAACTCTATATGTTTCCGACACGATAAGCAAAAACCCTAATATTGAGTCTAGAAAAGTTTGAAATCTATATTTGGATAATCAGTTACCCTTTGACCATGCCTGACGATTCACGATACGATTAATTAAAAATAGATATGCATATATCAAATATATATATATAATAATATGAAATATTATATATTGTAATTGTTATAATTAAGGTTCTAAAATAATAATACTATATAATTATTTAAAGAGTATGTATTTATAAATAAATGTATATATAATATATATATATATGAATACATAGGACATAACTTTTAACATTTTAGTTTCCCATTAACATCAAGACTAGTGGTTACTTTAAATCATGGGGCCAAATTTGTTTAACATTTCCGGTTGTTATTTGATCACAATGGCATATAAAACAATATTATACATATAGATATAAATATGTAATATATAAATATCCACTAACTGATCTATCTAGTCTATATATATAATACTTGTACACATATAGACATATATATGATTCACTTGCATTTCTTCTTCAATTATAACAATATATCACCACCCACCAAGAATAATTACCCACTTCTTTCTCTCTTGTTCTCTTTGTGAACACCCGACACCATCAACAATCTTGAAACAACCTTTCTCCACCATCTCTCTGACTCTATATATTATATACATATACATACTTTGTTTGATTCATCACAAACCCATTTCCTTGTTTCAATTTGCTCAACATCAACCAAGAACACCACTTTAACTAATTTCCTAGTCGACTACCACCATGAACCATCACCCTCAACCTCCTAAAGTCACCCTTGCTACAATCTACCACCGTCACCTTGTGGCATCTTTCCCTCTCCTCTTCAAACCATGAGCCATCTTCACATCTCACGACCCACCACCACCTTAAGATCATCAACCATCGCCACCTTATAACTCAAACCGAAACCACCATGATTAAAGTTACTGTTTCCAGTTTCACTACCCATCTCCACCATCGCTCTCCCATTTCTTTTCTCTCTCTTCTATTCTTGATAGCAAACCACCACCTACAAACCCACCATCTTAGAACAACCCATTTGATCACCCATCAAACACCAAATTTCGATTACTTACTACTCACTAGTCTTTCTTAAACCACAGTTGCTGCTGTAACCAAAACCCATGGAACCTTAGACTGTTGCTATGCTCACGATTCTGTTTGATTCAACCCACACCAACCTACTTGCTCACTGTTTTCTTTTCTACTCAAACCACCATTCAATTGACACCATAATAACCTACAACCTGCTTCGAACCTGCAACCTGCTTGTTTCTTTTGTTTTCCATCCAAACTACCCCAAATAACTGCTACTTGTTTCTGTTTCTCGTGCAAAACTTGAACACCCCGATCACCATGAACAACCAAAACACCACCATCAATTCTGTTATTAATCACTATTGTATCTGTTATCTATCTGTTTCTTGCACGAGTTCAAAACCTACAAAACATTCACTATGCTTTTATTTCTCGATCATCCTCACACCCTCAAGTGAACGATCACCATTAAACCATCAAAATAAATACCACAAACCAAACAACCACCTGCTTCTTTTTTATTTCTGTTTACTGTCACTCGATTTCCTTTTCTGTTTGGATTTGAACCTTTGATGTCGAACTATTAAACAAAACCCAGGTTTCGGTTATCTGTTGCTATATGATGAATGATGAGACAAATGATGATGGTGAGCGATGATGACATGTATGATAATTAATTCGATAATGATTGATGATGATGAAGCAGACGACCCCACCCCCACTAAAATCCCTCGTTCAATTTCCTTTCTGTTTCATTTTATTTTCTATCGACATTAAATCCTGCTATTCGATTTTAACCTTGGATTGATTAACGGGCTATATTAAAAAGAACGGCCCAATAAACTTATTGTTGGGCTTGGAAACTGTCCATGGGCCGAAGAGATGATGCAAGACGAGATGATTATGTTGTTGTGTGAAAAAGAAAATGAAACTGAAACAGAAATACATTAATAAAAATAAATATCGAGTGTATTATAGAAAAACAGAATAGATTGGTTGGTTAAGATGTGTTGGTGTGCAATCAGGGGGTCACGAGTTCGAGACTAAGCAGAGTCATTTTTAAAAAGCCTAATGAGGTTCGTGAATCCGAGGCCAACCTTATACTTGTTAAATGGTGTTATATGTATTTTTACTACAAAATACAGTATGGTGAGTATATAGTCCCACTTTTAAACTCTAAATATTTCGGGATGAGAATACATGTATTTTATGTTTTACGTTATGGACACAAGTAACTGAAAAATATATTCTACGTTGAGTTGTACCACTGGCATACTTCCCTGTAGCTTGGTAACTAATATTTACAGCGGTATTGTAAACGCGAATCCTGTTGATAGATCTATCGGGCCTGGCAACCCCAACCGGACTGGACGACCAGTATTCAACGGTTGCACAGTACTTCGTTTCGTGACTACACATGGTACAGTGTAGTAAGATTTCATAATAAAGGGAATATGCGACGTGATTAAATGTTAAGTATGGTTACCAAGTGCTCAACCACTTAGAATATTTTTATTAAAATGTTTACATATGAAATCTTGTGGTCCATAGTTATAACACTGCTAGCATCAAACCTATATATCTCACCAACTTTATGTTGACTTTTTAAAGCATGTTATTCTCAGGTATGAATTAAGTCTTCCGCTGTGCATTAGCTCATATTAAGGACATTACTTGGAGTCGATCATCGTGATGGGACCAACTGTTGATGATATCGTCCGGGAGGATAAGGACGGGTCTTTACAGGTGGTATCAGAGCGGTGGTCTTAGTGAACCAGGTCTTGCATTAGTGTGTCTAACTAGTAGCTGTTATGATACATTAGTGAGTCTGGACTTTGACCGTGTCTACCTGTCAAAAAGTTTTGCTTATCATTTCTAGTCGTAAATTATTTGCTTATTATCCTTAGGGAATTGCCTGCTTATCATTCATAAGTCTAGACACGTCTTACTGCATTTAGTGCATCGATAGTGTATAGACAAAATTCATATCTTAGCATATCTGTTACTTTGGACTTTAGTTGACATCTTTTCAAAGATTCTCCGTAATTTACGGGATTTTGGTATTATATATACATATGTAAAGTATGTATAGAAGAATATCAAATCTAACTTCTATAATCTATTTCATACCAAAAATTCATTTTTCCGATTATACAAGATGGATTCCGCATCTAGTTCGAATTCCTCAGATTATGACAGCTATGCCGATATGGATTTTCATTCAAGCTCCGAAGGCAGCATCACCGGAATGGATCAACCAATCTCCCATCATCTATTCTGGATGAATTGGGGGTGGGTTCGTAATATACTAAGTCACTGGAGACATGAAGAGGGTGATCCCTTCCATCCACCAAATTACCCTCTTGGCGATGAACCTGAAGCACTTACCGGCGAACCTGTTCGAGAAACCATTTTCTCTCTCATTTCTAGAGTATCTCGTCACGATTATATACTATCCCATATTTCAGATCTTGTTCATTCGCTCACTCCAACCACCAATCATCCCGGTGTACTAGCAGAAGTTAACGAACTTCGCGCTCGTGTGACGGCTTTGGAGAATATGGTGCGAAGGTTACAAACACCAGCAGCAGCACCAGCAGCATAATCCGTACCACCATCATCAACACTGACAGTACCCATATCACCCTCAACCACAACCGCGTCGTAAACCTCAACATCACAATTTGTACCTCGGATATCAACATCACACACCTCAATATCCCTATCTGTACTTCGAGTATGATCTTCGTTTTACATATCATTCTATATCGATTATCTTCGCTTTACTTATCGTTCTATCTCATTTATCTTCGTTCGACATGGTAACTATGTAATCTTTAATGTTTTAGAGATCATGTAATCAAGTATTAACGATAAAAAAAAAAAAAAATTTAATATCTTATTGACTCATTAGATCCATGATTACATCTGAAGAAAATATATATATACAAGTATATTTTCATAAAGATTGTAACTAAAAATTCTTTCGTACAAACTGTTAATGATGAAAATATTTTAACGGGTAGGTAGTACCCGAGGAATATTTAGATCTCACATTAATAAGTTACAGTGTATATTCTTCGAATCTGATTCAACGGTTATTTGCTATCTCACCTACAATCACCGATATACGTATCTGTTCACCCCAGATTTACCATTTCCATTTCAATTTCAAATTTGGATTTTTATCTATCAGAATCCAACAAGTGGCATAAAGAAGAAACATTGGACAAATTAAAAATTGTTAGAAACACACGACTTAACTAATTGAAATCTGTTAAGGATTCCACGCTAACTGTTCCTAGTTAACTGTTCCCAGCTAACTGTTAATTTCGTATTACATTTTATCGCAATTTAGTTTATTGTCATTTAAGTTCTGTTATTTATTTTACGCACTTTAAATAACGGGACACGTATACAAGGTTTCGACCTATCATATCGACCCATCTATATATATATTTCGGAACAACCATAGACACTCTATATGTGAATGTTGGAGTTGGCTATACAGGGTTGAGGTTGATTCCAAAATATATATATACTTTGAGTTGTGATCGACACTGAGACTGGTACACGGGTCACGATACGTATAAGTTAATTCAAATATTATATATTTAATTTATATATGAATATATTGGATCATTGTACAATCGGACTATTGGACTGCTAACTTTGGACAATTAAAATGAATTAAAATATTGATTATAACATATGAAACTAAACTAATCTTCAAGTTTGCCACTTGATTTCATCCTAAACCTCATTTGTATCTCGACGTTTACAATCCGCGTACAAACCTATCAGGATTCTTGAAAATACCTCAATCGAAAAGTTGAACCGACCGCACTTCATCTACAGAAGAAAAGATCTATACACATGAAAAACTCTTGAACCAAAAGTCATAGTTCAACACGTACCGCGACGAATTCTTTAGCATTTATTAGCAAAAACAACCTTACGATTCCTTTTCAAAGTAGCCAATTTTATCACAGCTTCAGCAGAACAACTTCGACCTTTCATTCGTAAAAAAAAAAAAAGTCTTATTATAACTTTGATATATACGATTGGTTTTCCTCATCGTTACCGGGGAACCTTTCATACTCCGCCATTTTATCATCAGCATTTAATCATCTAAAAACACAATTCGCCCAAAAACACCTCGGATTGATAATCGACGATTCAGATATGACTGCATTAAATGCAGAGGAAACAGTAAAATTTTAGATGGCCTAAATGGCCAAAAGTTTGATGATAAAGAAGGGAATGTTAGGAACGCTCGATAGAAAATTTAGTGCTGAAAAAAAAAAAAAAAAAAAAAAATGGATTGAGCTAATCGTGAAGGAAACAAAGAACAAATACAAGGAATGAACCTGCCTTCAAATAATGCAAATGATTCAGTATCTGTTGAAACCGTCAGTATGAACCCTACTCCTTATTCTAAACTTTTTCAGATGATATTATTCATCATCATCTTATCTTTGATATTATAAGGTATTTTCATATTTTACGCTATACATATTCTCCATATTTCTAAATATATTTTCACAACTGTTCCTATCTGCAATCATCTATCTCCCCGTAATATCTGCGTTACAACATAAAAGAAACTGTGGTAGTTTCTAAATTCTGAAATCTTCAAGTTTAAAATATGAATGTTTTGAAGCAGTGTTGGGAACTGATGCGTGAATTAGTATAATATAATGAAACTTGATCAACTTCATTATATTACAGTAAGTCATGTTGCGTTTCTAATGGAATGTGATGATTCACAGTACCATCATCATGTGCCATGTTACACGGCTCTTACAATCTATCCAATCTCTAAACATATCAAGAAAATATTCTCTTGATGATTCGGTCTTTTCCAGGATATTCTAGTAATTTGACAAATCAAAAATCGTGCCATTACCAATTCTCTCTTAGGACATTAACTATATTCATCTCGAATTTCATACCTACGAATTCCGGACCATTACAAAAGATGCTTAGTTGAAAAGGAGGAAAAGAAAAAGAATGAAGCTCCGAAATAGAAATTGGAGTATAAATCGCAGTAAATGGAAGAGAGTATTAACTGTGGATGATAATGATTATAGAAAACAAAAGCAAGGACATCGAAGTATAAGGGAAGATATAAAACCCAATAATCACCCAGAAACTACAAACCGTGTATATCAATACGTAATGCGACGTAAAGACACGGGAGAATAAGAAACATTATAATTCCAAGAAAATCATAAAAGTAAATAGATTCTTATGGCGGCAAATGAAAAAGAAGAATGAAAGATATGAAGGTTAGAAGTATAATAAGAATCAGGATTGGATGGAACATATTAAGAATGAGTAGAGGAAGAAAGAATAAAAGGTGTGGAGAATAAGGAAAACGAAGGGGGTGGATTTATAGCAATATATCCGACAGAGAAATCAGGAACAAATTATTGCATTAATTAAAGAAGATTTTGATTTTCTAAATCGCCGAAGAACCAAATCTTATTACGTAAGATTTTCTTTAAATCCCTTAAATCCCGGAAATCAACAGTAACTACGTCATCGGTTGAAACGAATATATTTATTTACACATTTCGCTCTTTTGTGATAACTTCACTTGTACGCTTCACATGATCGAATCGTTTTATCTATATCTCTCAATAATGATAAAACTCCATTATCACCTTATGTTGGTCATGAAAACATTCCTATTGTTATTTATGACAACCTCTACCAAATTTCGAGGACGAAATTTCTTTAACGGGTGGGTACTGTAACGACCCGGAAATTTCCGACCAAATTTAAACCTTAAACTCTATATGTTTCCGACACGATAAGCAAAAACCCTAATATTGAGTCTAGAAAAGTTTGAAATCTATATTTGGATAATCAGTTACCCTTTGACCATGCCTGACGATTCACGATACGATTAATTAAAAATAGATATGCATATATCAAATATATATATATAATAATATGAAATATTATATATTGTAATTGTAATTGTTATAATTAAGGTTCTAAAATAATAATACTATATAATTATTTAAAGAGTATGTATTTATAAATAAATGTATATATAATATATATATATATATATGAATACATAGGACATAACTTTTAACATTTTAGTTTCCCATTAACATCAAGACTAGTGGTTACTTTAAATCATGGGGCCAAATTTGTTTAACATTTCCGGTTGTTATTTGATCACAATGGCATATAAAACAATATTATACATATAGATATAAATATGTAATATATAAATATCCACTAACTGATCTATCTAGTCTATATATATAATACTTGTACACATATAGACATATATATGATTCACTTGCATTTCTTCTTCAATTATAACAATATATCACCACCCACCAAGAATAATTACCCACTTCTTTCTCTCTTGTTCTCTTTGTGAACACCCGACACCATCAACAATCTTGAAACAACCTTTCTCCACCATCTCTCTGACTCTATATATTATATACATATACATACTTTGTTTGATTCATCACAAACCCATTTCCTTGTTTCAATTTGCTCAACATCAACCAAGAACACCACTTTAACTAATTTCCTAGTCGACTACCACCATGAACCATCACCCTCAACCTCCTAAAGTCACCCTTGCTACAATCTACCACCGTCACCTTGTGGCATCTTTCCCTCTCCTCTTCAAACCATGAGCCATCTTCACATCTCACGACCCACCACCACCTTAAGATCATCAACCATCGCCACCTTATAACTCAAACCGAAACCACCATGATTAAAGTTACTGTTTCCAGTTTCACTACCCATCTCCACCATCGCTCTCCCATTTCTTTTCTCTCTCTTCTATTCTTGATAGCAAACCACCACCTACAAACCCACCATCTTAGAACAACCCATTTGATCACCCATCAAACACCAAATTTCGATTACTTACTACTCACTAGTCTTTCTTAAACCACAGTTGCTGCTGTAACCGAAACCCATGGAACCTTAGACTGTTGCTATGCTCACGATTCTGTTTGATTCAACCCACACCAACCTACTTGCTCACTGTTTTCTTTTCTACTCAAACCACCATTCAATTGACACCATAATAACCTACAACCTGCTTCGAACCTGCAACCTGCTTGTTTCTTTTGTTTTCCATCCAAACTACCCCAAATAACTGCTACTTGTTTCTGTTTCTCGTGCAAAACTTGAACACCCCGATCACCATGAACAACCAAAACACCACCATCAATTCTGTTATTAATCACTATTGTATCTGTTATCTATCTGTTTCTTGCACGAGTTCAAAACCTACAAAACATTCACTATGCTTTTATTTCTCGATCATCCTCACACCCTCAAGTGAACGATCACCATTAAACCATCAAAATAAATACCACAAACCAAACAACCACCTGCTTCTTTTTTATTTCTGTTTACTGTCACTCGATTTCCTTTTCTGTTTGGATTTGAACCTTTGATGTCGAACTATTAAACAAAACCCAGGTTTCGGTTATCTGTTGCTATATGATGAATGATGAGACAAATGATGATGGTGAGCGATGATGACATGTATGATAATTAATTCGATAATGATTGATGATGATGAAGCAGACGACCCCACCCCCACTAAAATCCCTCGTTCAATTTCCTTTCTGTTTCGTTTTATTTTCTATCGACATTAAATCCTGCTATTCGATTTTAACCTTGGATTGATTAACGGGCTATATTAAAAAGAACGGCCCAATAAACTTATTGTTGGGCTTGGAAACTGTCCATGGGCCGAAGAGATGATGCAAGACGAGATGATTATGTTGTTGTGTGAAAAAGAAAATGAAACTGAAACAGAAATACATTAATAAAAATAAATATCGAGTGTATTATAGAAAAACAGAATAGATTGGTTGGTTAAGATGTGTTGGTGTGCAATCAGGGGGTCACGAGTTCGAGACTAAGCAGAGTCATTTTTAAAAAGCCTAATGAGGTTCGTGAATCCGAGGCCAACCTTATACTTGTTAAATGGTGTTATATGTATTTTTACTACAAAATACAGTATGGTGAGTATATAGTCCCACTTTTAAACTCTAAATATTTCGGGATGAGAATACATGTATTTTATGTTTTACGTTATGGACACAAGTAACTGAAAAATATATTCTACGTTGAGTTGTACCACTGGCATACTTCCCTGTAGCTTGGTAACTAATATTTACAGCGGTATTGTAAACGCGAATCCTGTTGATAGATCTATCGGGCCTGACAACCCCAACCGGACTGGACGACCAGTATTCAACGGTTGCACAGTACTTCGTTTCGTGACTACACATGGTACAGTGTAGTAAGATTTCATAATAAAGGGAATATGCGACGTGATTAAATGTTAAGTATGGTTACCAAGTGCTCAACCACTTAGAATATTTTTATTAAAATGTTTACATATGAAATCTTTTGGTCCATAGTTATAACACTGCTAGCATCAAACCTATATATCTCACCAACTTTATGTTGACTTTTTAAAGCATGTTATTCTCAGGTATGAATTAAGTCTTCCGCTGTGCATTAGCTCATATTAAGGACATTACTTGGAGTCGATCATCGTGATGGGACCAACTGTTGATGATATCGTCCGGGAGGATAAGGACGGGTCTTTACAAAAAGGGTCACATCTCTCGTGAATACCCGAAGCCGGCTACAAACACACTCACATGTTTTAATTGTTAAAAGCAAGGGTGATATCGGCTAAAAAGTCACATTTTTACCCCCGATATTAGTCCCATTTATGACAAAGTAATTGAATTTATCATCTAAATAAGCATTTATTTGCTTCATTTGGTAGATTATGTCATTACGAAGGCTATGTTTGAAGAATCACTAAAAACGGATGAAAAACGAGGAAAAACGAGCATAACCGGCTAAGACGATTAACTCGCGTTTAAATAACTTATTTTATAATTTTTGGAAAAGTTTAATTACTTAATTTCATGTTGTAGGATATTCAATTTTGAACGCGTGGGCGTAAGAATCATCTAAAGCGGAGCTAAAACGAAGATTCTAGAGCGAAAACGGTGAAAGACAAGTTCGATCCAGCAAACGGCCTGCCAGCCGTTTGCCAGGAAAATTTTGCCTATTTAAAGAGATTTTTGCATTCATTTCAACACACACTATTCTTCACTTCTCTCTCTAAATATCTCTCTATAGTCGCTCTCTAGTGATCTATAGGAGATTAGTTCTCTCTACTTTCTCTCTCTAGATTCTAGAGAGAAAAGTATAGAGATTAGGAAATGTAGATATCTCTCTACTGTCACTCTCTAGTGATCAGTAGGAAATTAGTATGTAGTTAGTAGTAGAAGCTATCAAGCATTGTAACGCTATGGATATTATGAAGAAATACAAGTGTTATTCTGCCGACATTATCCGGTACTATCTATCTTTTTCTTTTATTAATTCATCATAATGTTCTTGTTTGATGTTTGTGATTTATTAATGATTGAAATGCTTGTTGCCATGATGTGTGAGTAATTACTAGATTGTTTTCCATGATTTAATAATGTTAGTTAGGGATGATTATCGTTTCGTACTCACTTTCTGTCTATGATATTAAACCTCGTTATTACCGTCCTTCCACCAATAAACGTGATTAAAACCTTTTATAAAGTCAACATTATAAGGGTAATTAATTATCTGTGTTTATACATTGGTCAAGTTTTGAACCCATCGGAAATACTATAAAGTACATGGGGAATTACCATAGGACCAGATCAAGACATTGGTCAAGAGTATGAGACTCATGTCGATATACTATAGGACCACTTGGGCATGGTCAAGGTTAGAAGCTATGGAACCACTATAAGTCTAGTACATGGTGGATAACTAAGGGATCTACTGGGTAGATTTAAGTAAGGGCTGGTTTATATCATAAATGGAAATTTAACGCACTACAATACAAACTAAGCTTATAAATCTTTAAGGATGACTGAGAACTATCAGAGGTTCTAATTTGTCTATAAACCCTTAGATTTTACCAAACCATTGACAGAAAGGGATTCGAAACACAATCATAACCACTCACTTGGATGATACACTAAGGTGTTAAGAAAGGTTGGATATTATATGTATATGGCTATGCTTCTTTATTCGTGCGCCCAAGGTATGCACTGCATCTAAGATGGGCCGCTTATATTCTTAAACCGGATAAAGCGTCGAGAGTTGAGCATAGCCCATCCAATCAGAATCTTCAAAGCCTAGTTCCTCGTGACATGCTAATCGGGAAATCGCTTAGTAGGGAATCTAGTGTTTACACAAAGGTGTATCTACCCAAGGAGTGTCTCATAATCATCCCGACACTACGTTATCTTAAATAATGGTGAACCACGTCTTCTCTGTCCTTAGCTGTTGCATGCTAGCTAGCTTATTTTAAATATATTTCTTTAATATTTTAAATACAATTATAAATCAAATCAACCTAACTATTGCCTTTACATAATTTGATATTCCAGATAAAGTGGTGTCTAGAATAAACCGGTTGGACTTGGTTGTTGGATTTTCCGAACAGTCGCCAATTTATTGGGACCAAAAGGATCCTACCTCTCTACACAGGGTGTACCTGGCCACTAGTCTTGGATACTGAATTGTGTACAAACCCAATCTTAATTACTAAGTTATCTTAATAAGCTCCGTTTCAAATTCGACCGCTCAAGGAACGACCCTAGGTCATATTTGTCCTTGCTAACCCAAAGGAAGGAATAATAGATTTAGGCCCAGCATATATAAATTAAACAATCAACTTCTTCTGTTGATATCCTGAATTGACGTTTTGCGACCTAACAACACCGCATAAATAAACCGTCCGATTCGGGCATATCAAAGGGCACCGGAAGTCGGAGTGTCCTGAATTGCTTACCGATCAAGTGAAGATGCTAGAGAAAGCGGCGGGTACGGCTAGAGGACGAAACTATTTGATGACCAATGATGAGGCCAAACAATCCAATGAAGTTGTCTCAGGTATTTTCATGGTGAACTCTAATCCGGCAAGGATACTATTTGATAGCGGTGCTAATTTGTCGTTTGTGTCTCCAAGATGTGTGCCTAAACTTAATAAACCGCTAGCTAAGTTAAGTCATCCAGTAGAAGTCGAAATAGCGGATGGTAAGACGGTGCTAGGGTTGATATTCGTAAAGATTGTAATGTTGTATTTGGTGCCGAAACGTTTAAAATGTGACGACCTGGAAATTTTCGACCAAATTTAAACTTGATCTTTATATGTTTCTGACACGATAAGCAAAGTCTATAATGTTGAGTCTCGAAAATTTTGGAACTATGTTTATATATTCAATTACCTTCGACCAGTTTCGATGATTCACGAACAATTAATTGTAAATAGATATGTGTGTATATATATATATATATATAAATGGTAATTGAAAATATAATTTGAAACATTATATGTTGTTGTTATTAAAACAAATTATGTAAAATAAAATAAAAATAGAATATTATAATAATTATTATTTACAACATAACTATATATAAATAAAGTATAGTAAAAATATAATAGCAATGACAAATTATATTATTAATACTTTCATTTTTATTAATATCATTATTAGTGATATTAACAAATATTA
This sequence comes from Rutidosis leptorrhynchoides, assembly GCF_046630445.1. Classification (NCBI taxonomy): domain Eukaryota; kingdom Viridiplantae; phylum Streptophyta; class Magnoliopsida; order Asterales; family Asteraceae; genus Rutidosis; species Rutidosis leptorrhynchoides. Next base: position 155,238,069 of record NC_092339.1, read on the forward strand.
AATATTGAAATTTTAATAAATTTAAGATTATGATTATCAAAATAAATACTTAAATATAAATATTACTATAAGAATGATTAAAATTATTATTTAGTTGTAATTTAAATATTATTTGTTATCATGATTAATATTATCATTATTATTAATATTATTACTTTTAGAATTATAATTACCATTATTAGTATAGTCATTATTATCAATATAAATATTATTATTAGGATTATTATTATTATTTTTATTAATAATATTAATATATTACTATATTTAATAAATTTATTAATTAATATTATATTTAATATGTTTATTAATTAGTATTATTAAACCTTATATATATAGAAATAGATTATACGCGTATCACTATCAGTGCTTTATTTTTTTCTGTGTTCTTGTTATACCCGTGATCTTATGTCTATTCTCCCTTTCTTTATTAATTCGATCAACAAAAGTTTACAGAAAAATCATTTAACCTTCCATCATATTTATCAATTATATATATTACTTCAGGTATTTTTGGCTAAAATAATAGAAATTAAGAAAAACAGATTAGTTTTTCCCCTGCTCAGGATAGATTTTTATCAATCGATCAAGTTAGAATCAATCATCAAATCTAAAAATACACGAGTGTTAGGAATCATCCAAGTGATGTATCTGTAAGTTTTTAAATACTAACTCTTTCGATTGAGCTTAAATTTCTGAGTCAAAGTTCAAATTAAAAAAAGTTAACTGAATTGTTCTTGAGAAAATTGGGATTCGTTTTTATGATTCAAGTTAAATTGATGGTTAAGAAAGATTCTAGGAGTGAATTGAAACCGATTTTTTGTTATAATTTTTGTCCAAAACGATCTTGAACTCAAAATCAAGTACTGAGTTCTTTTTATTATTTTTTCTCGCGTACAGCTCTGTTGTCCATTTATTTAATTTTGTTATTGTTCTGATTAATTTGAAATCACAAAAATTACAAACCGTTTATGTTTCAATTGAGGAACCTGAGTCGTTATTAATTTCGTGGCTTGGTTATGGTGAGTTCCTAGTCGATTAATTCTTTGAAGAAGAAGATGAAGAAACGGAAGTAATGTTAAATATATTTAAGTTATGACATAAACCAGAAAGTAAGTAGTAGCACAAATGGTTCCGGATGTTTGTGTAGAACGAGTGGTCACGAGTTCGGGCCCGATTCAGGGCAATTTTTTTTAGAACGACTTTTAAAGGGTATACATTTCTATCTTATTTTCTAATTATTATTATTATTATTTTTATTATTATTATTATTATTATTATTATTATTATTATTATTATTATTATTTTGATCATTAGTAATGTTGTTGTTATTATTAGTATTATAATTATTAATATTGTTATTATTATTACAAATACAAGTATTAATTATCATTATTATATCATTATGATTATAGTTACAAATTTGAATATTATTATTATTATTATTGTTAAGTTAATTATTATGATTACTAACATAATAAAATTTATTAAATATTAGTAATATCATTATAATTACAATTGTTAGTATCATTATTATCATTATTATAAGTATTATTATATTACCATTATTATTATTAAAATAATTATTATAATTAGTATCATTATTATTATCACTATTATTATTATCTCTAATATTGTATTAGTATCAAGTTATAATTATTATTGTTATTATTATTATTATTAACATAAAGTATTATCATTAATATTATCATCATTATTATTAATATGATTATTACTACCATTATATTAAAACTATCTTTTTATCAAAAATTAACATTTTTAATAAAGTTATTATATTTATTAAAATTTAATTTAGGTTAGTATTATTATTATGAACATTATTACATATAACAAACTATTTTTTTATATAATACTAAAACATATATTTATATATATAGATATATTAATATAACTAAATGAATAAATATTAATTATTTTCAATGTATATATATAAAAAATAGATATATAACATATAATTTAAATTATAATACAAACACATAAATATTATATAATTAATAAATGAGATTACGAGGTTTCTTATATATGTTTTAATAGATATACAATTGTTATAGGTTCGTGAATTCGAGGTCAAACCCTACATTTGTTCAATGTCGTCATATGTATTTTTACTATAAAATACAATATAGTGAATTCATTTGATTCCCTTTTACTCTTTACATTTTTGGGACTGAGAATACATGCGCTGTTTTTATAACTGTTTTATTAAATGCTTTTGAGATATATTTTTGAACTGAGAATATATGAACTGCTTTTATAAATGTTTGACGAAATAAACACAAGTACTAAAAACTGCATTCTATGATAGAATTAATTGGATTCTATGGTTCAATTTCTATAATGATTGTTTACGGTGAGATAGTTTTGCATTGCACGCTGCATTAGCTACCGTTGTTGAGATTGTTTATGGTGAGATAGTTTTTCGTTGCACGCTGCATTAGCTACCGTTGTTGAGATTGTTTACGGTGAGATAGTTTTGCATTGCACGCTGCATTAGCTACCGTTGTTGAGATTGTTTACGGTGAGATAGTTTTGCATTGCACGCTGCATTAGCTACCGTTGTTGAGATTGTTTACGGTGAGATAGTATTGCATTGCACGCTGCATTAGCTACCATTGTTGAGATTGTTTACGGTGAGATATTTTTGCATTGCACGCTGCATTAGCTACAATTGTTGAGATTGTTTTATTAGCTACTATCGGTGAGATAGTTTTGCATTGCACGCTGCATTAGCTACCGTTGGTAAGATTGTTTTGCATTCCTAGCCAGTGTTCTTCAAATGAATGAATTTTAAAGCAGTGAGCAGACCAGCACAAATTGTTTTCGAAATATAAGTATCTTGTGTTCTATTATATTATTGGAAATGATTGATTATAATAAACTAATGAACTCACCAACCTTTTGGTTGACACTTTAAAGCATGTTTATTCTCAGGTATGAAAGAAATCTTCCGCTGTGCATTTGCTCATTTTAGAGATATTACTTGAAGTCATTCATGGCATATTTCAAAAGACGTTGCATTCGAGTCGTTGAGTTCAACAAGATTATTATTAAGTCATTTATAGTTGGATATTGGATGAAGTGGTATGCATGCCATCAACTTTCGATGAAATGAAAGTTCGTCTTTTAAAAACGAATGCAATGTTTGTAAAATGTATCATATAGAGGTCAAGTACCTCGGAATGAAATCAACTATGGTGAATCGTTTATAATCGGTATGAACGGGGCATTTCATAAAATTGATCTCATTCCGATGACTTCGGGTGAGTTTGATATTGTTGTTGGTATGGATTGGCTCGATCGTTATAGAGCCGATATTGCATTCCATGAAAAGTTTATTCGTGTGAAGACCCCTAGTGAGGGAGTGTTAATTATTCATGGCGAGAAACAGAGAAGACTTGTGCCATTATGCACTTATGCACGGGCACGTCGTTTTCTTAGTAGTTGTAGCATGGCTTTTATTGCCCATGTAGTTGATACTCGTGAAGAGCCACCATCCCTTTGTGAAATTCCGGTAGTTAATGAATTTGAAGACGTTTTTCCGGATGAATTACCGGGTGTTCCGGCGGAAAGACAAGTTAAATTCCGCATTGAGTTGGTTCCGGGGGCTACTCCCATTGCTAAAACTCCTTATCGTTTAACACCAACGGAAATGCAAGAATTGTTAAATCAAACCCAACAGTTGCTTGAGAAGGGTTTTATTCGACCGAGTGCTTCATCATGGGGCGCTCCGGTTTTATTCGTTAAGAAGAAAGATGGTAGTATGTGGATGTGCATCGATTATCGGGAATTGAATAAAGTAACGATCAAGAATCGTTATCCATTGCGTCGGATTGACGATTTGTTTGACCAACTCTAAGGCGCGACATATTTTTCTAAAATTGACTTAAGATCTGGCTATCACCAAATGCTGGTCCGTGAGGAAGATATTGAAAAGACGGCCTTTCGAACTCGTTACGGGCGTTTCGAATTTGTAGTTATGCCTTTCGATCTTACGAATGCACCGACGGCATTCATAGATCTTATGAATCGAGTGTGCCAACCTATGTTGGACAAGTCGGTAATTGTGTTCATCGACGACATTCTTGTCTATTCTAAGAGCATGAAGGAACAAGAACACCATTTGCGCAGAGTGTTGAAGACGTTGCGGAAGGAGAAGTTGTATGCTAAATTCACAAAGTGTGAATTTTGGCTAAGGGAAGTGCAATTCCTTGGCCATATAGTTGAAATGTCCCGTTCTTATTGATTAAAAACGTTCCATATTAATTGATTTCGTTGCGAGGTTTTGACCTCTATATGAGACGTTTTTCAAAGACTGCATTCATTTTTAAAACAAACCATAACCTTTATTTCATAGATAAAGGTTTTAAAAAAACTTTACGTAGATTATCAAATAATGATAATCTAAAATATCCTGTTTACACACGACCATTACATAATGGTTTACAATACAAATATGTTACAACAAAATAATTTTCTTGAATGCAGTTTTTACACAATATCATACAAGCATGGACTCCAAATCTCGTCCTTATTTAAGTATGCGACAGCGGAAGCTCTTAATAATCACCTGAGAATAAACATGCTTAAAACGTCAACAAAAATGTTGGTGAGTTATAGGTTTAACCTATATATATCAAATCATAATAATAGACCACAAGATTTCATATTTCAATACACATCCCATACATAGAGATAAAAATCATTCATATGGTGAACACCTGGTAACCGACATTAACAAGATGCATATATAAGAATATCCCCATCATTCCGGAACACCCTTCGGATATGATATAAATTTCGAAGTACTAAAGCATCCGGTACTTTGGATGGGGTTTGTTAGGCCCAATAGATCTATCTTTAGGATTCGCGTCAATTAGGGTGTCTGTTCCCTAATTCTTAGATTACCAGACTTAATAAAAAAGGGGCATATTCGATTTCGATAATTCAACCATGAATGTAGTTTCACGTACTTGTGTCTATTTTGTAAATCATTTATAAAACCTGCATGTATTCTCATCCCAAAAATATTAGATTTTAAAAGTGGGACTATAACTCACTTTCACAGATTTTTTACTTCGTCAGGAAGTAAGACTTGGCCACTGGTTTATTCACGAACCTATAACAATATATACATATATATCAAAGGATGTTCAAAATATATTTACAACACTTTTAATATATTTTGATGTTTTAAGTTTATTAAGTCAGTTGTCCTCGTTAGTAACCTACAACTAGTTGTCCACAGTTAGATATACAGAAATAAATCGATAAATATTATCTTGAATCAATCCACGACCCAGTGTATACGTATCTCAGTATTGATCACAACTCAAACTATATATATTTTGGAATCAACCTCAACCCTGTATAGCTAACTCCAACATTCACATATAGAGTGTCTATGGTTGTTCCGAAATATATATAGATGTGTCGACATGATAGGTCGAAACATTGTATACGTGTCTATGGTATCTCAAGATTACATAATATACAATACAAGTTGATTAAGTTATGGTTGGAATAGATTTGTTACCAATTTTCACGTAGCTAAAATGAGAAAAATTATCCAATCTTGTTTTACCCATAACTTCTTCATTTTAAATCCGTTTTGAGTGAATCAAATTGCTATGGTTTCATATTGAACTCTATTTTATGAATCTAAACAGAAAAAGTATAAGTTTATAGTTGGAAAAATAAGTTACAAATCGTTTTTGTAAAGGTAGTCATTTCAGTCGAAAGAACGACGTCTAGATGACCATTTTAGAAAACATACTTCCACTTTGAGTTTAACCACAATTTTTGGATATAGTTTCATGTTCATAATAAAAATCATTTTCTCAGAATAACAACTTTTAAATCAAAGTTTATCATAGTTTTTAATTAACTAACCCAAAACAGCCCGCGGTGTTACTACGACGGCGTAAATCCGGTTTTACGGTTTTTTCGTGTTTCCAGGTTTTAAATCATTAAGTTAGCATATCATATAGATATAGAACATGTGTTTAGTTGATTTTAAAAATCAAGTTAGAAGGATTAACTTTTGTTTGCGAACAAGTTTAGAATTAACTAAACTATGTTCTAGTGATTACAAGTTTAAACCTTCGAATAAGATAGCTTTATATGTATGAATCGAATGATGTTATGAACATCATTACTACCTTAAGTTCCTTGGATAAACCTACTGGAAAAGAGAAAAATGGATCTAGCTTCAACGGATCCTTGGATGGCTCGAAGTTCTTGAAGCAGAATCATGACACGAAAACAAGTTCAAGTAAGATCATCACTTGAAATAAGATTGTTATAGTTATAGAAATTGAACCAAAGTTTGAATATGATTATTACCTTGTATTAGAATGATAACCTACTGTAAGAAACAAAGATTTCTTGAGGTTGGATGATCACCTTACAAGATTGGAAGTGAGCTAGCAAACTTGAAAGTATTCTTGATTTTATGTAACTTGAACTTGTAGAATATATGAAGAACACTTAGAACTTGAAGATAGAACTTGAGAGAGATCAATTAGATGAAGAAAATTGAAGAATGAAAGTGTTTGTAGGTGTTTTTGGTCGTTGGTGTATGGATTAGATATAAAGGATATGTAATTTTGTTTTCATGTAAATAAGTCATGAATGATTACTCATATTTTTGTAATTTTATGAGATATTTCATGCTAGTTGCCAAATGAACGTTCCCACATGTGTTAGGTGACTCACATGGGCTGCTAAGATCTGATCATTGGAGTGTACATACCAATAGTACATACATCTAAAAGCTGTGTATTGTACGAGTACGAATACGGGTGCATACGAGTAGAATTGTTGATGAAACTGAACGAGGATGTAATTGTAAGCATTTTTGTTAAGTAGAAGTATTTTGATAAGTGTATTGAAGTCTTTCAAAAGTGTATAAATACATATTAAAACACTACATGTATATACATTTTAACTGAGTCGTTAAGTCATCGTTAGTCGTTACATGTAAGTGTTGTTTTGAAACCTTTAGGTTAACGATCTTGTTAAATGTTGTTAACCCAATGTTTATAATATCAAATGAGATTTTAAATTATTATATTATCATGATATTATCATGTATGAATATCTCTTAATATGATATATATACATTAAATGTCTTTACAACGATAATCGTTACTTATATGTCTCGTTTAAAAATCATTAAGTTAGTAGTCTTGTTTTTACATATGTAGTTCATTGTTAATATACTTAATGATATGTTTACTTATCATAGTATCATGTTAACTATATATATATATCCATATATATGTCATCATATAGTTTTTACAAGTTTTAACGTTCGTGAATCACCGGTCAACTTGGGTGGTCAATTGTCTATATGAAACATATTTCAATTAATCAAGTCTTAACAAGTTTGATTGCTTAACATGTTGGAAACATTTAATCATGTAAATATCAATCTCAATTAATATATATAAACATGGAAAAGTTCGGGTCACTACAGTACCTACCCGTTAAATAAATTTCGTCCCAAAATTTTAAGCTGTTGAAGGTGTTGACGAATCTTCTGGAAATAGATACGGGTATTTCTTCTTCATATGATCTTCACGCTCCCAGGTGAACTCAGGTCCTCTACGAGCATTCCATCGAACCTTAAGAATTGGTATCTTGTTTTGCTTAAGTCTTTTAACCTCACGATCCATTATTTCGACGGGTTCTTCGATGAATTGAAGTTTTTCGTTGATTTGGATTTCATCTAACGGAATAGTGAGATCTTCTTTAGCAAAACATTTCTTGAAATTCGAGACGTGGAAAGTGTTATGTACAGCCGCGAGTTGTTGAGGTAACTCAAGTCGGTAAGCTACTGGTCTGACACGATCAATAATCTTGAATGGTCTAATATACCTTGGATTTAATTTCCCTCGTTTACCAAATCGAACAACGCCTTTCCAAGGTGCAACTTTAAGCATGACCATCTCTCCAATTTCAAATTCTATATCTTTTCTTTTAATGTCAGCGTAGCTCTTTTGTCGACTTTGGGCGGTTTTCAACCGTTGTTGAATTTGGATGATCTTCTCGGTAGTTTCTTGTAAAATCTCCGGACCCGTAATCTGTCTATCCCCCACTTCACTCCAACAAATCGGAGACCTGCACTTTCTACCATAAAGTGCTTCAAACGGCGCCATCTCAATGCTTGAATGGTAGCTGTTGTTGTAGGAAAATTCTGCTAACGGTAGATGTCGATCCCAACTGTTTCCGAAATCAATAACACATGCTCGTAGCATGTCTTCAAGCGTTTGTATCGTCCTTTCGCTCTGCCCATCAGTTTGTGGATGATAGGCAGTACTCATGTCTAGACGAGTTCCTAATGCTTGCTGTAATGTCTGCCAGAATCTTGAAATAAATCTACCATCCCTATCAGAGATAATAGAGATTGGTATTCCATGTCTGGAGACGACTTCCTTCAAATACATTCGTGCTAACTTTTCTATCTTGTCATCTTCTCTTATTGGCAGGAAGTGTGCTGATTTGGTGAGACGATCAACTATTACCCAAATAGTATCAAAACCACTTGCAGTCCTTGGCAATTTAGTGATGAAATCCATGGTAATGTTTTCCCATTTCCATTCCGGGATTTCGGGTTGTTGAAGTAGACCTGATGGTTTCTGATGCTCAGCTTTGACCTTAGAACACGTCAAACATTCTCCTACGTATTTAGCAACATCGGCTTTCATACCCGGCCACCAAAAATGTTTCTTGAGATCCTTGTACATCTTCCCCGTTCCAGGATGTATTGAGTATCTGGTTTTATGAGCTTCTCTAAGTACCATTTCTCTCATATCTCCAAATTTTGGTACCCAAATCCTTTCAGCCCTATACCGGGTTCCGTCTTCCCGAATATTAAGATGCTTCTCCGATCCTTTGGGTATCTCATCCTTTAAATTTCCCTCATTTAAAACTCCTTGTTGCACCTCCTTTATTTGAGTAGTAAGGTTATTATGAATCATTATATTCATAGATTTTACTCGAATGGGTTCTCTGTCCTTCCTGATCAAGGCATCGGCTACCACATTTGCCTTCCCCGGGTGGTAACGAATCTCAAAGTCGTAATCATTCAACAATTCAATCCACCTACGCTGCCTCATATTCAGTTGTTTCTGATTAAATATGTGTTGAAGACTTTTGTGGTCGGTATTATAATACTTTTGACCCCATATAAGTACTGCCTCCAAGTCTTTAATGCAAAAACAACCGCGCCTAATTCCAAATCATGTGTCGTATAATTTTGTTCGTGAATCTTTAATTGTCTAGACGCATAAGCAATCACCTTCGTTCGTTGCATTAATACACAACCGAGACCTTGCTTTGATGCGTCACAATAAATCACAAAATCATCATTCCCTTCAGGCAATGACAATATAGGTGCCGTAGTTAGCTTTTTCTTCAATAACTGAAACGCTTTCTCTTGTTCATCATTCCATTCAAATTTCTTCCCTTTATGCGTTAATGTAGTCAAGGGTTTTGCTATTCTGGAAAAGTCTTGGATGAACCTTCTGTAGTAACCAGCTAGTCCTAAAAACTGGCGTATGTGTTTCGGAGTTTTTGGGGTTTCCCACTTTTCAACAGTTTCTATCTTTGCCGGATCCACCTTAATACCTTCTTTGTTCACTATGTGACCGAGGAATTGAACTTCTTCCAACCAAAATGCACACTTTGAAAACTTAGCGTACAATTCTTCCTTCCTCAATACTTCTAACACCTTTCTCAAATGTTCACCGTGTTCTTGGTCATTCTTTGAGTAAATAAGTATGTCATCAATGAAAACAATGACAAACTTGTCAAGGTATGGTCCACACACTCGGTTCATAAGGTCCATGAACACAGCTGGTGCATTAGTTAAACCAAACGGCATGACCATAAACTCGTAATGACCGTAACGTGTTCTGAAAGCAGTCTTTGGAATATCATCTTCTTTCACCCGCATTTGATGATACCCGGAACGTAAGTCAATCTTTGAATAAACAGACGAGCCTTGTAGTTGATCAAATAAGTCGTCGATTCGCGGTAGTGGGTAGCGGTTCTTGATGGTAAGTTTGTTCAACTCTCGGTAGTCGATACACAACCTGAATGTACCATCTTTCTTCTTGACAAACAAAACAGGAGCTCCCCGCGGTGATGTGCTTGGTCGAATGAAACCACGCTCTAAAAGTTCTTGTAATTGGCTTTGCAGTTCTTTCATCTCGCTGGGTGCGAGTCTGTAAGGAGCACGAGCTATTGTTGCAGCTCCTGGTACAAGATCTATTTGAAATTCAACGGATCGATGTGGGGGTAATCCCGGTAATTCTTTCGGAAATACATCGGGAAATTCTTTTTGCAATGGGAACATCATTGATGCTCTTTTCTTCAGTTTGTACTTTCTCGACGTGTGCTAGAACAGCATAGCAACCTTTTCTTATTAGTTTTTGTGCCTTCAAATTACTAATAAGATGTAGCTTCGTGTTGCCCTTTTCTCCGTACACCATTAAGGGTTTTCCTTTTTCTCGTATAATGCGAATTGCATTTTTGTAACAAACGATCTCTGCTTTCACTTCTTTCAACCAGTCCATACCGATTATCACATCAAAACTCCCTAACTCTACTGGTATCAAATCAATCTTAAATGTTTCACTAACCAGTTTAATTTCTCGATTCCGACATATATTATCTGCTGAAATTAATTTACCATTTTCTAATTCGAGTAAAAATTTACTATCCAAAGGCGTCAATGGACAACTTAATTTATCACAAAAATCTCTACTCATATAGCTTCTATCCGCACCCGAATCAAATAAAACGTAAGCAGATTTATTGTCAATAAGAAACGTACCCGTAACAAGCTCCGGGTCTTCCTGTGCCTCTGCCGCATTAATATTGAAAACTCTTCCGCGGCCTTGTCCATTCGTGTTCTCCTGGTTTGGGCAATTTCTAATAATGTGGCCCGGTTTTCCACATTTATAACAAACTACATTGGCATAACTTGCTTCGACACTACTTGCTCCGCCATTACTCGTTCCGGCACCATTTGTTCCTTTCGTTCTATTAACCCCTGGTCCGTAGACCTCACACTTCGCCGCGCTATGACCATTTCTTTTACACTTGTTGCAAAATTTGGTGCAGAACCCCGAGTGATACTTTTCACACCTTTGGCATAGCTGCTTCTGATTGTTGTTGTTGTTGCGGTTATTATTGTTGTTGGGATGATTGTTGTAATTGCTGTTGTTGTTGTTGTTGTTGTTGTTGTTGTTGGGCCGTTTATTGTAGTTGCGATTGATGTTGCGATTGTTGGGATAATTGTTGCGATTATTGTTGTAATTGCTGTTGTTGTTGTATTGGTGATTCTTATCACCGTTTTCCTCCCACTTTCTTTTGACTTGCTTCACATTGGCCTCTTCAGCAGTCTGTTCTTTAATTCTTTCTTCAATCTGGTTCACTAGTTTGTGAGCCATTCTACATGTCTGTTGTATGGAGGCGGGCTCGTGTGAACTTATATCTTCTTGGATTCTTTCCGGTAATCCTTTCACAAACGCGTCGATCTTCTCTTCCTCATCTTCGAATGCTCCCAGACACAATAGGCACAATTCTGTGAATCGTCTTTCGTACGTGGTAATATCAAATCCTTGGGTTCGTAACCCTCTAAGTTCTGTCTTGAGCTTATTGACCTCGGTTCTGGGACGGTATTTCTTGTTCATCAAGTGCTTGAATGCAGACCACGGTAGTGCGTACGCATCTTCTTGTCCCACTTGCTCTAGATAGGTATTCCACCATGTTAACGCAGAACCTGTGAAGGTATGTGTAGCGTACTTCACTTTGTCCTCTTCAGTACACTTACTTATGGCAAACACCGATTCGACCTTCTCGGTCCACCGTTTCAATCCGATCGGTCCTTCGGTTCCATCAAATTCCAAAGGTTTGCAGGCAGTGAATTCTTTGTAGGTGCATCCTACACGATTTCCTGTACTGCTAGATCCAGGGTTATTGTTGGTATGTAGCGCAGCCTGTACTGCGGCTATGTTTGAAGCTAGAAAAGTACGGAATTCCTCTTCATTCATATTCACGGTGTGTCGAGTAGTCGGTGCCATTTCCTTCAAAATAGTCAAATGGAACAAGTTAATCATACAGAATATTAAGAGTAGTTAATAGTATTTCGTAGCATAATATTAACTCATTTATAAAAGCTTTTTCTTCATATTAGCGTTTTATAAGTTTAAATTCGGGTAGTACCTACCCGTTAAGTTCATACTTAGTAGCTAATATACAATTCAACTACTACAATTCTATATGAAAAACTGATTATAATAATATTTCGCGTTCAAACTTTTACACAATATTTTACAAACTTACAATACCGCTTATTTTACATATAGCATGAAATATAGCACACAATAAATTTGATACAAGATGGTTGTGAAGATAATTCTAGCTAGTACACAAGCCGTTCAGCAAAGGCAATAAAGACACGTAATTCATACGTCCAGAAACAAGTCATGCATTCTGGTTTTACTAGTATTACTTCCCATCCTTGGTCTTGTGGAACATAACCGTTATGGCCGTTGATAAGACATCATGTTGTAACGTCGTCAAAGGGACGAGGGTTACGTAATGTCCAACAGTCCCGTAACAATCTAAAAACCTCATTTCTTACCCCAATTACCGACTCCGTCACTTGTGGGAACGTTTTGTTTAATAGTTGTAGCCCGATGTTCTTGTTCTCACTTTGGTGAGAAGCGAACATTACTAATCCGTAAGCATAACATGCTTCTTTATGTTGCATGTTAGCCGCTTTTTCTAAATCACGAAGTCCAATATTCGGATATATTGAGTCAAAATAATTTCTTAACCCATTGCATAAAATAGCATTTGGGTTCCCCGCAATATATGCGTCAAAGTAAACACATCGTAACTTATGGATTTCCCAATGTGATATCCCCCATCTTTCGAACGAAAGCCTTTTATAAACCAAGGCATTCTTGGAACGTTCTTCGAATGTCTTACAAACTGATCTCGCCTTAAATAGTTGTGTCGAAGAATTCTGACCGACTCTAGACAAGATTTCATCAATCAAGTCTCCGGGTAGGTCTCTTAAAATATTGGGTTGTCTATCCATTTTGTGTTTTTATACTGTAAAATAGACAAGAGTTAGATTCATAAAAAAAAATACTTATTAATACAAGTAATTTTTACATATATCATAAAGCATAAGCACACTATATTACATATATTACACCACACGAATACAACTATCTTATTCCGACTCGCTTGTTTCTTCTTCTTCGGTTTTGGTTCGTTTTGCCAAGTTTCTAGGGATATATGATGTTCCCCTAATACGAGTCGTCATTTTCCACATTGGTTTAGAAAAACCTGGTGGTTTAGAGGTTCCCGGGTCATTGTTACAACTTAAGGACTTCGGGGGTTGACGATACATATAAAGTTCATCGGGGTTGGAATTAGATTTCTCTATTTTTATGCCCTTTCCCTTATTATTTTTTTTTACCTTTTTAAATTCAGTTGGGGTAATTTCTATAACATCATCGGAATTCTCGTCGGAATCCGATTCATCGGAGAATTGGTAATCCTCCCAATATTTTGCTTCCTTGGCGGAAACACCATTGACCATAATTAACCTTGGTCGGTTGGTTGAGGATTTTCTTTTACTTAACCGTTTTATTATTTCCCCCACCGGTTCTATTTCTTTATCCGGTTCCGATTCTTCTTCCGGTTCCGATTCTTCTTCCGGTTCCGACTCTTCTTCCGGTTCCTCTTAGGGAACTTGTGAATCAGTCCACGAATCATTCCAATTTACATTTGACTCTTCATTATTATTAGGTGAGTCAATGGGACTTGTTCTAGAGGTAGACATCTATCACATAATATCAAACGCGTTAAGAGATTAATATATCACATAATATTCACATGTTAAAAATATATAGTTTCCAACAAAATTTGTTAAGCAATCATTTTTCAAGTAAACACGGTCGAAGTCCAGACTCACTAATGCATCCTAACAAACTCGATAAGACACACTAATGAAAAATTCTGGTTCTCTAAGACCAACGCTCGGATACCAACTGAAATGTCCCGTTCTTATTGATTAAAAACGTTCCATATTAATTGATTTCGTTGCGAGGTTTTGACCTCTATATGAGACGTTTTTCAAAGACTGCATTCATTTTTAAAACAAACCATAACCTTTATTTCCTAGATAAAGGTTTTAAAAAAACTTTACGTAGATTATCAAATAATGGTAATCTAAAATATCCTGTTTACACAAGACCATTACATAATGGTTTACAATACAAATATGTTACAACAAAATAATTTTCTTGAATGCAGTTTTTACACAATATCATACAAGCATGGACTCCAAATTTCGTCCTTATTTAAGTATGCGACAGTGGAAGCTCTTAATAATCACCTGAGAATAAACATGCTTAAAACGTCAACAAAAATGTTGGTGAGTTATAGGTTTAACCTATATATATCAAATCATAATAATAGACCACAAGATTTCATATTTCAATACACATCCCATACATAGAGATAAAAATTATTCATATGGTGAACACCTGGTAACCGACATTAACAAGATGCATATATAAGAATATCCCCATCATTCCGGGACACCCTTCGGATATGATATAAATTTCGAAGTACTAAAGCATCCGGTAGTTTGGATGGGGTTTGTTAGGCCCAATAGATCTATCTTTAGGATTCGCGTCAATTAGGGTGTCTGTTCCCTAATTCTTAGATTACCAAACTTAATAATAAAGGGGCATATTCGATTTCGATAATTCAACCATGAATGTAGTTTCACGTACTTGTGTCTATTTTGTAAATCATTTATAAAACCTGCATGTATTCTCATCCCAAAAATATTAGATTTTTAAAGTGGGACTATAACTCACTTTCACAGATTTTTTACTTCGTCGGGAAGTAAGACTTGGCCACTGGTTGATTCACGAACCTATAACAATATATACATATATATCAAAGGATGTTCAAAATATATTTACAACACTTTTAATATATTTTGATGTTTTAAGTTTATTAAGTCAGTTGTCCTCGTTAGTAACCTACAACTAGTTGTCCACAGTTAGATATACAGAAATAAATCGATAAATATTATCTTGAATCAATCCACGACCCAGTGTATACGTATCTCAGTATTGATCACAACTCAAACTATATATATTTTGGAATCAACCTCAACCCTGTATAGCTAACTCCAACATTCACATATAGAGTGTCTATGGTTGTTCCGAAATATATATAGATGTGTCGACATGATAGGTCGAAACATTGTATACGTGTCTATGGTATCTCAAGATTACATAATATACAATACAAGTTGATTAAGTTATGGTTGGAATAGATTTGTTACCAATTTTCACGTAGCTAAAATGAGAAAAATTATCCAATCTTGTTTTACCCATAACTTCTTCATTTTAAATCCGTTTTGAGTGAATCAAATTGCTATGGTTTCATATTGAACTCTATTTTATGAATCTAAACATAAAATGTATAAGTTTATAGTCGGAAAAATAAGTTACAAATCGTTTTTGTAAAGGTAGTCATTTCAGTCGAAAGAACGACGTCTAGATGACCATTTTAGAAAACATACTTCCACTTTGAGTTTAACCATAATTTTTGGATATAGTTTCATGTTCATAATAAAAATCATTTTCTCAGAATAACAACTTTTAAATCAAAGTTTATCATAGTTTTTAATTAACTAACCCAAAACAGCCCGCGGTGTTACTACGACGGCGTAAATCCGGTTTTACGGTGTTTTTCGTGTTTCCAGGTTTTAAATCATTAAGTTAGCATATCATATAGATATAGAACATGTGTTTAGTTGATTTTAAAAATCAAGTTAGAAGGATTAACTTTTGTTTGCGAACAAGTTTAGAATTAACTAAACTATGTTCTAGTGATTACAAGTTTAAACCTTCGAATAAGATAGCTTTATATGTATGAATCGAATGATGTTATGAACATCATTACTACCTTAAGTTCCTTGGATAAACCTACTGGAAAAGAGAAAAATGGATCTAGCTTCAACGGATCCTTGGATGGCTCGAAGTTCTTGAAGCAGAATCATGACACGAAAACAAGTTCAAGTAAGATCATCACTTGAAATAAGATTGTTATAGTTATATAAATTGAACCAAAGTTTGAATATGATTATTACCTTGTATTAGAATGATAACCTACTGTAAGAAAAAAAGATTTCTTGAGGTTGGATGATCACCTTACAAGATTGGAAGTGAGCTAGCAAACTTGAAAGTATTCTTGATTTTATGTAACTAGAACTTGTAGAATATATGAAGAACACTTAGAACTTGAAGATAGAACTTGAGAGAGATCAATTATATGAAGAAAATTGAAGAATGAAAGTGTTTGTAGGTGTTTTTGGTCGTTGGTGTATGGATTAGATATAAAGGATATGTAATTTTGTTTTCATGTAAATAAGTCATGAATGATTACTCATATTTTTGTAATTTTATGAGATATTTCATGCTAGTTGCCAAATGATGGTTCCCACATGTGTTAGGTGACTCACATGGGCTGCTAAGATCTGATCATTGGAGTGTACATACCAATAGTACATACATCTAAAAGCTGTGTATTGTACGAGTACGAATACGGGTGCATACGAGTAGAATTGTTGATGAAACTGAACGAGGATGTAATTGTAAGCATTTTTGTTAAGTAGAAGTATTTTGATAAGTGTATTGAAGTCTTTCAAAAGTGTATAAATACATATTAAAACACTACATGTATATACATTTTAACTGAGTCGTTAAGTCATCGTTAGTCGTTACATGTAAGTGTTGTTTTGAAACCTTTAGGTTAACGATCTTGTTAAATGTTGTTAACCCAATGTTTATAATATCAAATGAGATTTTAAATTATTATATTATCATGATATTATCATGTGTGAATATCTCTTAATATGATATATATACATTAAATGTCTTTACAACGATAATCGTTACTTATATGTCTCGTTTAAAAATCATTAAGTTAGTAGTCTTGTTTTTACATATGTAGTTCATTGTTAATATACTTAATGATATGTTTACTTATCATAGTATCATGTTAACTATATATATATATCCATATATATGTCATCATATAGTTTTTACAAGTTTTAACGTTCGTGAATCACCGGTCAACTTGGGTGGTCAATTGTCTATATGAAACATATTTCAATTAATCAAGTCTTAACAAGTTTGATTGCTTAACATGTTGGAAACATTTAATCATGTAAATATCAATCTCAATTAATATATATAAACATGGAAAAGTTCAGGTCACTACAATAGTGAACAAAGAAGGTATTCAAGTAGATCCGGGGAAGATAGAGACGGTAAAAGGTTGGGAACAACCGACTATACCTATGGAAATTCGAAGTTTTCTCCGATTGGCCGGTTATTATTGTCGGTTCATTCAAGACTTTTGATAATGCTAAAAACGAACATATATTTCATAGCATTATTCCTCAAGAAAGACAAGCTGTTAGTTGCAATTGTTCTATTTACAAGTGATATTCGTTTAAATAATAAAAGGTGAAGACAAAAGACAGATTCGACGAATTGAAGACGCAAACGACCAAAAAGCTCAAAAGAACAAAAGACAATCAAAAAGGTTCCAATTATTGATAAGAAACGTCTCGAAATCACAAGAGTACAAGATTCAAAACGCAAAGTACAAGATATTAAATTGTACGCGAGGACGTTCGAAAATCCGGAACCGGGACCAGAGTCAACTCTTAACGCTCGACGCAACGGACTAAAAATTACAAGTTAACTATGTATATAAATATAATATAATATATAATTAATTATATTAATTATATATATATTATATATATATATTAAAAACCGTCGGCAGCCAGAAACTCCAAGGGTGTGAACTGTAAATACCTCTCCGCGACTCGCGGAGTTTTAAGGCCATTTTGCCGCGAGTCGCGGAGCCCCAAATTTCACTTCTGGCTATAAAGCCAACCGAATTCTGATCGAATTTATCATCTTATTTTCTCAATCTCTCTCTCAATATATACGTAATATATTTATATTTATAATTTATATTTTAATTTTAATTATAATTCTAATAATAAGGGTATGTTAGCGAATGTTGTAAGGGTGTAAGTCGAAATTCTGTCCGTGTAACGCTACGCTATTTTTAATCATTGTAAGTTATGTTCAACCTTTTTATATTAATGTCTCGTAGCTAAGTTATTATTATGCTTATTTAAAACGAAGTAATCATGATGTTGGGCTAATTACTAAAATTGGGTAATTGGGCTTTGTACCATAATTGGGGTTTGGATAAAAGAACGACACTTGTGGAAACTAGGCTATGGGCTATTAATGGGCTTTATATTTGTTTAACTAAATGAAAGTTTGTTAATGTTAATATAAAGATTTACAATTGGGCGTCCCTATAAATTACCATATACACTCGATCGGACACGATGGGCGGGGTATTTATTTGTACGAATAATCGTTCATTTAACCGGACACGGGAATGGATTAATAGCCACTAGAATAATCAAAACAGGGGTGAAATTACATTCAAGGGTAATTGGTGTAATTGTTAACAAAGTAGTAAAACCTTGGTTTACACGCAGTCGATAACCTGGTGTATTCATTAAACAAAGTATTAAAACCTTGTTACAATTCGAATCCCCAATTAGTTGGAATATTTATCTTCGGGTATAATAATAATTTGACAAGGACACTTGCAATTTATATTTATGACTGATGGACTGTTATGGACAAAAACCAGACGGACATATTGAATAATCCAGGACAAAGGACAATTAACCCATGGGCATAAAACTAAAATCAACACGTCAAACATCATGATTACGGAAGTTTAAATAAGCATAATTCTTTTATTTCATATTTAATTTCCTTTATTTTATATTTAATTGCACTTCTAATTATCGCATTTTTATTTATTGTTATTTTATTTAATCGCACTTTTAATTATCGTACTTTTAATTATCGCAATTTAATTTTATCGCATTTTTATTATTCGCAATTTCATTATCGTTATTTACTTTACGCTTTAATTTAAAGTCTTGTATTTATTTTATATTTTACATTAGGTTTTAACTGCGACTAAAGTTTTAAAATCGACAAACCGGTCACTAAACGGTAAAAACCCCCCCTTTATAATAATAATATTACCTATATATATATTTGTATTTTTATAAAAGTAAACTAATATAGCGTTGAGCTTTGTTTAAAGATTTCCCTGTGGAACGAACCGGACTTACTAAAAACTACACTACTGTACGATTAGGTACACTGCCTATAAGTGTTGTAGCAAGGTTTAAGTATATCCATTCTATAAATAAATAAATATCTTGTGTAAAATTGTATCGTATTTAATAGTTTTTCCTAGTAAAATAATAACTATTTTATATACTACCCCGCTGCACATCAAGTATTTTTGGCGCCGCTGCCGGGGACTAACTCTTAAAAGCCGGAAGCGCAACGCTAATATAAAAAAAAAAAGATTTTTTATCTACTTTTATTAAAAGTCATTTTTGTAAAAATACGTTTTAAATATTCAAAAATATAAAAAGAAAAACAAAAATATAAGTATTTTTAAGATTTTGTTAAATATTTAAGTTTTATAAGTTTCTTTATTTTTATTTTAGTTTATAAAAATATAAGTTTTAATTTTAATATCTTTTAATTATTTAAAAAACAGAAAACAAAATAAAAAAAAAAAATAAAGAAAAACGCGTAAAAAGTGAAACCTGTCAGCTCAAATTCTGAACCCCGCGACTCGCGGGGTTTTCTTCTCTCTTTGCCGCGACTCGCGGAGGGTTTCTGACACACGGACAAAACCCTAATTTCGCATTGATTACGGGTTATAATTTATTATTATTATTATTTAACTTAATTATTATTATTATTATTATTAATTTTAGTTTTATTTTTACTTTTTACTTTATATTTATGTATTTTGTTTAATTAGTTTTATTAAAATTGTAAAATTAATAGTTTATTAAATAAATAACATAAAAATAATATTTTTATAAAAATTGTACTTTTTACAACTTTTTGTATATTTTTATATTTTTGTACCTTTTTAATCGTTGTAGCGTAACTTTTGTATTTTTTTAGCTCATAATTAATTTTAAACTTAGTTTTTGCTATAGTTATTTTTACTCCTATATTTTTAGGCTTTGCCGTAGAATTCCTTAAGTGCTTTTTCTTTAGACTAAGATTTAGGTGCTTTAGAATTTTGCGACGCCTTTTTAAGTTTTAGTTTCTTTTTAAGTTATTTCCATTTGGGACTTAGTTTTTCCTGTAAGCTTTAATATTTTTAGACCTTTTACTATGTATCAATTATCATTCCAATTAGTAATTTCAATTTGCGATTATAATTTTAAGTTAGTTGTAGTAATAAGGTTAAATTAGTTAAGTATTTTTAAGTTTTGATAAGTTCCTTTTATTTTTCCGTCACCTTTTATTTTTCAACCATTTTTTTCTTTTTCAACCTTTTTCGACGAACTCTTTTTCTTTCTTATTTCTCGCCATTCTAGTTTTTAGGACTTAGAATTTTATTCTACTTCTTATCTAAATTTCTTAAAATTACGAAAATTTATTTTAAGTGGTTAAATTAATAGACATCAAAATTTTCTGATTCGTAGTAATAGTTGGATTTGTACGTGGACCGGGTTATTGGAGCCAAACAGTCCTCAATTATATTGAGACCAAACGAATCCTGCCCCTCTGCTGCATCTTTTGGCTATTCGAAACGTGGGCAAAATCAGAAAAGTCTATTGATTGGATAACTTATTATAATTTTTCTTTCCTTTTAAAAACTAATAGGATATTCAGTGAATGTACCGAGCAAGACGTTCATCACCTTTTGTACGTTCACCACCTGTAACTCGATCAAGACATCGTTTAACAAATATAACCGCCGTTGATTTTTCTTTAGAATCGTCATCCAGTCGACCAAGTACTTCAGTTCAAATTACCGATAATCCATTTTTTGAACCCAACCTCACAATTGAGAATCCAGAAAATATTCAGGAACGGTTCATAGATCCTGAACCATTAAACTTTCCTCCGGAACCACCAATCATTCAAACAGAGATTGTTGAGGAACGAACTATTAAATCAGAATCATCTATTGATACCGATTCAACAAATTCAATTATGGAGAATCTGGAACCTTTAAGTATGGAAGACCGAATGAGAGCTAAACGCACTGGCCAAGGTCACGCAATTACTCATCCAGACATTAATGCGCCAGATTATGAAATCAAAGGACAAATTCTACACATGGTAACTAATCAATGCCAATTTAGTGGTGCACCGAAGGAAGATCCAAATGAACATCTACGTACCTTTAATAGGATCTGCACACTATTTAAAATCCGAGAAGTGGAGGATGAACAAATATATCTCATGTTATTTCCCTGGACTTTAAAGGGAGAAGCCAAAGATTGGTTGGAATCGTTACCTGAAGGGGCGATTGATACATGGGACGTTTTAATTGACAAATTTCTTAAACAATTCTTTCCTGCATCTAAAGCCGTAAGACTTCAAGCAGAAATTGTTACGTTCACACAGAAACCAAATGAAACTCTATATGAGGCATGGACAAGATATGGAAAGTTGTTAAGAGGATGTCCGCAACATGGTTTAGACACCTGTCAAATAGTACAAATATTCTACCAAGGATGCGACATCACTACAAGGAAAGACATAGATATAGCAGCTGGTGGTTCGATTATGAAGAAAACCGAAACTGATGCTTACAAAATTATTGATAACACTGCTTCCCACTCACATGAGTGGCACCAAGAAAAAGATATCATTAGATCATCTAAAGCAGCTAGAGCCGATTCTAGCCATGACTTAGATTCCATTTCCGCAAAGATAGATGCTTTCGAGAGACGAATGGAAAAGATGACTAAAGATATTCATGCTATACGAATTAGTTGTGAGCAGTGTGGAGGACCACATTTGACAAAAGATTGTCTCAGCATTGAATTAACAATGGAACAAAGAGAGAATATTTCATACATAAACCAAAGGCCTGGAAATAATTATCAGAATAATTATCAACCGCCAAGACCGATTTACAATCAAAACCAGAATTATAACCGAAATATTCCATACAACAACCAACAAGGTCCTAGCAATCAACAAGTATCCAATAATACTTATAATCAGCAAAGACCAAATTTTCAAAACAAACCACCACAACAAACCGATGATAAAAAGCCGAATTTAGAAGATATGATGACAAAGCTAGTTGAAACTCAAACGCAGTTTTTCACATCTCAAAAACAAACCAATGAACAAAATGCTCAAGCATTTAGAAATCAACAAGCTTCTATTCAAAATCTGGAACAAGAAGTAAGTAACCTAGCAAGGTTAATAGGTGAAAGAAAACCGGGAAGTTTACCTAGTGATACAAATGCTAACCCCCGGAATGAAACAGCTAAAGCTATTACCACAAGAAGTGGTACAACACTTAAACCACCTGAAATACCTGTAACTTCTGATGAAACTATTCCTACTCCACAAGAACCACAACCTGATAAAGAAAAGGAAAAAGAACCGGTAGTTGAAAAGGTTAATGAAGATAACACAGTTAAGGATAAACCTTATGTTAAACCATACCAACCACCACTTCCTTATCCGAGTAAAATGAAGAAAGAAAAACTTGAAGCCGAGCAATCCAAATTCTTGGATATGTTTAAACAGATAAATGTAAATCTTCCTTTCATTGATGTAATTTCAGGAATGCCAAGATATGCTAAATTCTTGAAAGATCTAATCACGAATAGAAAGAAAATGGAAGAACTCTCGGCTGTTACTATGAATGCTAATTGTTCAGCAGTGCTGTTGAATAAGATACCAGAAAAACTATCTGATCCAGGAAGTTTCACAATTCCATGTTTTCTGGGTAGTCTTAGTTCAATAGAAGCATTGGCAGACTTAGGTGCTAGTATAAATCTAATGCCGTATTCACTATACGCTAAACTAGACCTTGGAGAATTGAAACCAACCAGAATAAGCATACAACTAGCCGATAGATCAATAAAATATCCTAGAGGGATAATGGAGAACATGCTAGTTAAAGTTGGTACTTTAGTATTTCCAGTAGATTTTGTTGTTTTGGACATGGAAGAAGATTCTCAAGTTCCTCTCATATTAGGAAGACCATTCTTAAACACGGCTAAAGCAATGATAGACGTGTTCGGTAAGAAACTGACCCTAAGTATAGAGGATGAAAGTGTTACCTTTTCAGTGGATAGAGCCATGCAACAACCACAATCTGCAGATGATACATGTTATTATATTCAAACTATAGATGCACATGCAGAATTATTAGAAGAATTTCCAGAATTACAAGGAACAGGATAATGTTCTTTAGGAGAAAGTAATGAACCAATTGATGAAGCTGAAATGTTAGCTACACTTATAGCTAATGGATATGAACCAACAACAGAAGAAATTTAAATGCTAAAAGAAGAAGACAAATATCGATATAAATCATCGATAGAAGAACCTCCGAAATTAGAGTTAAAGCCACTTCCAAACCATTTGGAATACGCTTATTTACATGGTGAATCTGAATTACCTGTAATAATATCGTCTTCTCTTACTGAAAATGAGAAATCACAACTCATTTCTGTGTTGAAAGCTCATAAACCAGCCATTGCATGGAAGATTCATGATATTAAAGGAATCAGTCCTTCGTATTGCACACATAAAATCCTTATGGAAGAAGGTCATAAAACGTATGTGCAACGCCAACGAAGACTAAATCCTAATATGCAAGATGTAGTTAAGAAAGAGATTATTAAACTGCTAGATGCAGGTTTGATATATCCAATTTCTGATAGTCCATGGGTAAGCCCAGTTCAATGCGTGCCTAAGAAGGGTGGCATGACTGTCATCACAAATGAGAAAAATGAGCTTATTCCTACTAGGACTGTAACAGGATGGCGTGTATGTATTGATTATAGAAAATTAAATGACGCCACCAGAAAAGATCACTTTCCCTTACCTTTCATAGATCAAATGTTGGAAAGATTAGCCGGAAATAGTTACTATTGTTTTCTAGATGGATTTTCCGGATATTTTCAAATTCCAATAGCACCCGAGGACCAAGAGAAAACCACATTCACGTGCCCTTATGGTACTTTTGCTTACAAACGCATGCCATTTGGACTTTGTAACGCCCCTGCAACCTTTCAAAGGTGTATGATGGCGATTTTTCACGACATGATAGAAGAATGCATGGAAGTATTCATGGATGACTTTTCAGTCTTCGGTGATACATTTAAATCATGTCTAGTTAATCTGGAACGAATGCTAATTAGATGCGAAAAATCAAATCTAGTACTTAATTGGGAGAAATGCCATTTCATGGTTAAAGAAGGCATCGTTCTTGGACATAAAATTTCAAAAGAAGGAATTGAAGTGGATAGAGCTAAAGTAGATGTAATTGCTAAACTTCCACATCCCACAAATGTTAAAGGAGTTAGGAGTTTTCTAGGGCATGCCGGTTTTTACCGACGTTTCATAAAAGATTTTTCTAAAATTGCCACTCCTATGAATAAACTCCTAGAAAAAGATGCGCCATTCATCTTTTCAGATGAATGTATCAAATCTTTTAATATTCTTAAAGAAAAACTCACTAATGCGCCGATCATGATAACACCAAATTGGAATCTACCATTTGAACTAATGTGCGATGCAAGTGATTTTGCAATGGGAGCCGTTTTAGGACAAAGGATTGAAAAACGATTTCAACCTATATATTATGCTAGTAAGACATTACAAGGAGCACAAACGAACTATACAACTACTGAAAAAGAACTCCTTGCTATTGTCTTTGCTTTTGACAAATTTCGATCATATCTCGTTCTAGCAAAAACGGTGGTCTATACCGACCATTCTGCTCTTAGATACCTATTTTCAAAACAAGATGCTAAACCAAGATTAATCTGTTGGATCTTACTCTTACAAGAGTTTGATATTGAAATCCGAGATAAAAAAGGAGCAGAAAATCTCGCCGCTGATCATCTTTCTCGTCTTGAAAATCCCGAATTAGAAGTTCTGAATGAATCGGCCATACAAGACAACTTTCCTGATGAATATCTATTGAAGATAGATTATAAAGAAATCCCATGGTTTGCAGACTATGCAAACTACTTAGTTTGTGGATTCCTTGAAAAAGGATTATCGTACCAAAGACGAAAGAAATTCTTCAGTGATATAAAACACTATTTCTGGGAAGATCCACATCTGTTTAAAAGTTGTCCCGATGGAATAATACGCCGATGTGTATTTGGAGATGAAGCTAGTAAAATTTTAAACCATTGTCACACAGGACCAACAGGAGGGCATTATGAGCCTCAACTAACAGCAAGAAAAATTTATGAAGCTGGATTCTATTGGCCTACAATTTACAAAGACGCACACCTTCTTTGCAAATCTTGTGATGCATGTCAAAGGGCCGGAAAAATAAGTCAACGTGATGAAATGCCACAAAATGTCATCCAAGTATGTGAAGTATTTGACATTTGGGGTATTGACTTTATGGGTCCATTTCCAAAATCTCATAATAATCTATATATACTCGTAGCCATTGATTATGTATCTAAATGGGCGGAAGCACAAGCTCTCCCAACTAACGATGCACGAGTTGTAGTCAACTTTTTAAAACGTCTTTTTGCAAGGTTTGGAACACCGAAAGCTTTAATAAGTGATCGGGGTACTCATTTCTGTAATAATCAACTTGAGAAAGTTCTTAAAAGATATGGAGTAACTCATAAAATCTCCACCGCATATCATCCACAAACAAGTGGACAAGTTGAAAATACCAACCGAGCTTTAAAACGTATTCTAGAGAAAACCGTAGGATCAAATCCGAAGGAATGGTCCATTAAATTGGAGGATGCACTCTGGGCTTTTAGAACAGCCTACAAAACTCCAATTGGAACCACACCTTTTAGACTTGTTTATGGAAAAGCATGTCATCTTCCAGTAGAAATTGAACACAAAGCATTTTGGGCTTTGAAGACATGTAATCTTGATTTACATGAAGCTGGACGTCTACGATTAAGTCAACTAAACGAATTAGAAGAATTAAGACATGAAGCATACGAAAATTCGTTAATCTATAAAGAAAGAACGAAGAAATGGCATGATAAAAGAATCAGAAGTTCAAAAGAATTTAAAGAAGGAGACAGAGTTCTTCTTTTCAATTCACGATTCAAGCTATTTCCTGGAAAATTGAAATCAAGATGGTCTGGACCATTCATAGTCAAAAGAGTTTTCCCATACGGAACGATAGAATTAATAAATTCAAATGGGATTGAATTTAAAGTTAATGGTCACAGAGTTAAACATTACATACATGGTCCGATGGAAGTCGACAACGAAGTTAATCACAATTTCGAAACCACAGCTAACTAAGTGTGGGGAGAATCAAGTCTGTGAAGGATAATATGTATTTCTGTTAGAGTTAGATTGTCTGTTTTCGTGTAGTTCTCGAAAATGGAACACGTATGGTCTTTCCCTAGCAGACCCTAAAGAACTAGTCTTCTCCCCCCATTCTGAATTTTTATTTTTTTTAGGTTTTTACAAAATGAAGACTGCCTGTGAACTAAACCATGGTCTAATGCTACACGCTTTGATCACTAAACGTAATAATGACATACTACCGAGCGAAATAGTATCAGTAATCAGAGAAAGAATGGACGGAGTTAGAAAAGGATCCAGATGCGAAGATAATAAGTTACAATTTGGTAAAGGAAAATCAAAATCCGCAGCGAAAAGAAGAGCACGACACCTAGAAAAATGTCACAAATGCGGAAAATGGTCACATGGAGGTAAATGTTCAAATAATCAAACCTATTCAAATACCGAATTTGTTACTTTATGCAGAGACGGACCGTTCATATGTTTAGAAGAAAAGACAATGAATGCTCGAGGTTACGCCTATGCAGCCATGGAAAACCAATTAAACCGACTATCTTATGAATATAATAGATCATATAACTAAGAAATCTATTTCACAGGTATGTCTGTACAGTTTTTATTTTTATTTATTTTTAACCTTTTGATAATAAACGCTAATTTGTTCGCTAAAAAGTATTAAATTGGTATTGAATAAAATTAGGTTTGGCGACCGAAATTATTGATATCATTCAAAAAAATTTATTACATCACTGCGAAATTTAACGTTTATTCTTAAGGTATAAATATCTTTAATCAATCAACCCAAAATATTTCAAAAATTCGTCATGAGTCAAATTAGGTCTTGTAACCGAAATTACTTTACCGAAAAGAGGGGCGCATATTTTTGATAATATTTGATTGATTAAAGTGGGATAAAAAGACAAAAAGATTTTTAATTTTATTTTTACCATGTTTTTAAAATTAATATTTAAATCTTAAATTAATATTGTAAACTTTGTAAAAACAATATTTTTAAAATTGTAAATATTTGAAAAATTAATATAAGTTTGGTGTGAATTTATAATATGAATTTTTAAATTAAGTTTGGTGTGAATTTTTAATTTTTAAAATATGAATTTTAATTTTATGCATTTTAAATTTTGAGTTTGGTGTGAATTTTTAATTTTAATTTTGAATTTTATATTTATGTTGTGTGAATTTAAAAACAAAAATTTACTTTATCTCATTAAGTTAAGAATATGATTTTTAAAATTCGTCGTAAGTTGAAGACTAGGTCTTTGAACCGAAATTGCTTTACCCGAGGGAGGGACGAGAACTTTTATTATCATTATTTTTAATCTTATTGATTTAAAGTATGCCAAAAACATTAAAAAACCCAAAAATCTTAGCTTTTAAAACAATCGCTACAAAAAGACAAATTTTAAAATTTTGTCGAGGGACGGACTAGGACATCGATCCGAAACGACCTCGTCCTAAATAACAAGGGAAACAAAATTTTAAAAGTAATTTCTTAATTGTTTTATAAGTTAAAGATTATAAAAAAAAAAAAAAAAAAAAAAAAAAGGGTAAACTCCGCGACTCGCGGAGTTTTCAGTACAAAACCTCCGCGACTCGCGGAGGGACAAAATTACAGAAAAAAAATATAACCAGCTGCACGATCAGTTCACTCACCCACACACATAAACACCCAAATACTGCGAAAAAAGACCCCGAAATACTGCGAAAATCACCCCCAAAAATCTCAATTTTTAACCGTTAATCACCAAATTTTTTGCTAAAATCATGTTGAGAAGGATGATATCTAAGAACTACTCAAGAAAAACGGTAAATTTCTACACCTAAACACCATTTAATTCGAATTTTAGTGTTCTTGAGGTATTTTTCCCCAATTTGATTTTGATGCTTTTTAGTGTAATTAGACTTAAATTGTTTATGTATTATGCTTGTATAACCTAGATTGATGTTGTTTAACATGATTAGAAGCCTTAAACTTCAAATTTTGAATAATCTAGGGTTTGTGTTCTTGAGCAATTTGGGGCTTTTTGATATAAACAGGTTATGGCCGATTTTTGTCATGAATTATTGCTAAATTGAGTAGTGTAACATGTCTAGGTAGTTAAATGATCGAAACTTTGAGCCTAAACATGATTTTGAGAATTAAAAGTGGACTTTTTAAAGTCCAAAATTCATGAACTTGATTTTTGAAAGATTATGCCATTTGAGACTTGTTTGATTGCTAGTAATGATTATTTTGACATGTTATTTAAGTTGAATGCTTATGAACTTGGCGAAAATTTTCGTATATGCTTATTTGAAAAAGTGTAGATTTGATAAAAATGTGGAAATAAGCTTAAGTTTGATATAAATTGATAATGTCATTGTAATTATTTTGATTGATGATTTTGCTGACACTAATGCATATTTGGATGCACAAAATTTGTGTTTGATGTGTTTTGCAGAATGAAAGGGGTGAATCTTCATCCCAAGCCCGCCATGCTCCTGCTGAGAACTTGGAACAACAGGAGGTAGATAACTACTACAAGCAGGATGTACCTCATCCAGTCATGACCTTTTCAGATATGCACTTGGAACAGTTGCACCCGAACCTGCGATTTGACAGACTTTGGATAGATTATCCAAAATATCAACGGGGTTTGCATACTCTTCATTCCAAGGTTGTTGAGGTACCGAGGGTCATAGAATGGGGACCCTTGGAAGCTGTAGAATTGGCCGGGCCAATTAGGGAATTACTGGTACAGAGGTATGGTAATTCTTCTTTTAATGACTGGATATGTTTATTCACCATACGCAGACCTGTATATAAAGTATGGTGTGAAGAGTTGTTATGTAGTATAGAGTTGAATGATCGGGTAACTAGTTTAACCGATCGTTCTTTTATTAGATTTTTGTTAGGCGGTTCGATGCGCCACATGTCTTTACTGGACATGGCTCAGGCTTTACGTATATACACGCCTGAGGAATTAGCGTCTACCGATTGTAGAGGATTGATACTAAACGGTAGAAAGATAGATGAGAATTTTGATACACACGGTGTGTGGAGTCAAATGACAAGCCATCACCGTTTCAAGGGGGGAAACTACTCTTATTTGGATATAGATAGAGCAGAATTAAGAGTAATACATAGGTTTTTAGCTAATTCGATTACACAAAGGGGTAAAAACAAAGAAAAGGTAAATGAACAAGATTTGTTTTACCATATGTGTATTCGAGACCCACACAGCGCTGTAAGTATACCATATTGTGTGGGATATTATTTATCAGCTATGGTTCGAGGGATGCGTCCACATAGCATAATAGGAGGTGGTATTTTTATTACTTTGATTGGTGAATATCTCGGTGTGGATATAAGTCGGGGGGGATTATTAGTAGAAGAGCCGGAACCCCGCGACACTATAGGTTTAAATGTATACCATGGTGCGAAAGTTTTGAAGCGGCGAAATAACGCCGCAGTACGATACAATGGTAGACATCCACAGGTAGAGAGAAACCAGGAACAAGGTAATGTAGGAGGGGGGAATGAGATGCAAGAAATGCATAGGTTTATAGCTTCTCAGGAATACGAAAATGCTAGACAGAGAGCATTTGAAGATTGGCAAGTTCATCAGAACCAGATCATAGCGCATTGCCAACATATAGGTAGAAACTATATTCCTACACCGAAACCCGTCTTCCCTCCTTGGTCGATAGAGATGCAGCCACCATATCCTACGTATGACCCTGCCGAAGCATTCTATAGCACTTATGGTTATGCGTGGAACCCCTATTGGTACCAATATCATCCTTAGTTTACTTATTATTTTTTTTTATTTTGTAATTTGTAATTATTGATATGTTTAATACTTTTGTTAATATTGTAATCATTTTTATAATTATCTAACTTTTATTCTTAGATTTTAATAATTTTTGAATGTGGGGTAATAAACCAAACTTCAAAAATATGTATATATGTTTGCAGTTTATCTTATGTACACAACAGGGTAAAACAACGCATTTTCAAAGACTGGCATTAAGTTCAGCAAAAGCAACTAATTTTGACGACAAGATGCAAAATATATGTGAAATAACAACAAGACGGAATGAACAAATGATGTACACCATTTAGCATTCAGCAAACAAACGCCAATATATTTGGAAACTTTGGTAAAAATTTAATCATTTTCACACAAATCACCCTCAATAATTAAAATTGTTACTGATTTCTTGCAAATGAGGGCATTGCAAGATCTTAAGTGTGGGAAGGGGTTAAATTCTTTCGGATTTTAAAACTTTTACTTTATACACTTGGTTACCATTAAAAATACTAGTAAAGCAGTAGTTGTATTAGAATCTAGTGCTCTCTGATAAAAAAGAACAGCCCTAGTCTTATATACTGACTACCCAATTCTAGTAAAATTTTTCAAAATTTTCAAATAAATGAATTCAAAATCATGTTTATACATATTTATGAACGATAAAACTAGGTTTTAACACCGAAATTATTGTTACCTCGGAAAGGACATAAATTGAGAAACAAACTAAAATGTTAAAATTCATTTAAAATGGAATAGAGGACGATAAAAAGAAAAATAAAAAGCCAAGTGTGGGAAAATTTACCAAGTTATTTTAAACATATGTCACATATATTTGTAACAAATAACTGAAAATACTTTTGCTTTGAACTAAACTAAACTGTTTTACCCGATGAAAGAAAAGAAGAGATGGATCTACACGATGAATCAATTCCATCATTAAAAGGAAGTAAAGTCTTCCGAAAAAGACACGCGCTTCTTGATTTAGGTCATGAAGTTGTCGTCCAGACCAGCTGTAGGTTGACGAAAAATCTAGAAAAGTCATCACTAAAATCAGCTGGAAATCCACGGACCTCAGCATTAAACAGGGTCGCCAAGTGGTCAGATTTATCCTAACCATGAGAAGGATTTATCTCGTACAATGGGGAGGCACCATGCAAATTAGCTGGATAAGACTAATGAATCAGATCCCCAGAAAGGATAATCTCCTTAAAGATTAAAAATCAGCTTTCAAGACTGATATTACTCAATCCTAGAGATTGACCTTAAAGATTGAGAATTACAAACTCATGGAATTCAATGATATCTAAACTCGAGCTTAAACGAGAAAATATTTTGATCAAAATTATAAACCGATTTGTTTTCTAAAAACCCTATTTTCAATGCGTTCATTACCATTGAACGTAAAATCCTAGGAATTCACCTGGAATTCATTAGGTCACCTGAACTAAATCGGGTGTCAACCGTAAGAACGGTGGTTGCATAACATGGTCAAAGACAGGACCTTGTGCCAGACCGAAAAATTATAAGGGTGAGCTTTACTATTGCTCCTACCAAGGATAGTAATTGCGTCCGACACGTTATAGACCATAATCAAAAGCATGTCACGGGACATTGCCTTAACAGTTGCTTGTTCAACGCTTTCCTTTACAACCGGACGGTAGTTTGCCGAAAGGTAATATACGGAACAAGTAAACTGGACGTGTTGCTTTCCAAATACAAGGTTAGCAAGTGGGTGACACAAAACCGCAAGTTTTGAGCTAAAATTTTCAAATCTGAAACCCACCAAACCCACAAAAAAATATTTTGCAAACACCGGTAAAGGGTTATTCCGGAAAACTTATCTAGGGTAAAAACTAGATTTCAAAAGATCAAATGTTTTCATAAAGATCCAATTTCCTTAATGGATCTAAATTTTTATAGTCATGTGGGACTGTAAACTATATCGTTACTACCATTGTTTATACCGCCATATAGAAATCACTGATGTACAAAGTGTGAAGAATAAAGAAGTGATTCTAGTATTTCAAGACAATATTGCTTGAGGACAAGCAACGCTCAAGTGTGGGAATATTTGATAATGCTAAAAACGAACATATATTTCATAGCATTATTCCTCAAGAAAGACAAGCTTTTAGTTGCAATTGTTCTATTTACAAGTGATATTCGTTTAAATAATAAAAGGTGAAGACAAAAGACAGATTCGACGAATTGAAGACGCAAACGACCAAAAAGCTCAAAAGAACAAAAGACAATCAAAAAGGTTCCAATTATTGATAAGAAACGTCTCGAAATCACAAGAGTACAAGATTCAAAACGCAAAGTACAAGATATTAAATTGTACGCGAGGACGTTCGAAAATCCGGAACCGGGACCAGAGTCAACTCTTAACGCTCGACGCAACGGACTAAAAATTACAAGTTAACTATGTATATAAATATAATATAATATATAATTAATTATATTAATTATATATATATTATATATATATATTAAAAACCGTCGGCAGCCAGAAACTCCAAGGGTGTGAACTGTAAATACCTCTCCGCGACTCGCGGAGTTTTAAGGCCATTTTGCCGCGAGTCGCGGAGCCCCAAATTTCACTTCTGGCTATAAAGCCAACCGAATTCTGATCGAATTTATCATCTTATTTTCTCAATCTCTCTCTCAATATATACGTAATATATTTATATTTATAATTTATATTTTAATTTTAATTATAATTCTAATAATAAGGGTATGTTAGCGAATGTTGTAAGGGTGTAAGTCGAAATTCTGTCCGTGTAACGCTACGCTATTTTTAATCATTGTAAGTTATGTTCAACCTTTTTATATTAATGTCTCGTAGCTAAGTTATTATTATGCTTATTTAAAACGAAGTAATCATGATGTTGGGCTAATTACTAAAATTGGGTAATTGGGCTTTGTACCATAATTGGGGTTTGGATAAAAGAACGACACTTGTGGAAACTAGGCTATGGGCTATTAATGGGCTTTATATTTGTTTAACTAAAT
The DNA here is from genome assembly GCF_046630445.1 of Rutidosis leptorrhynchoides. NCBI lineage: Eukaryota > Viridiplantae > Streptophyta > Magnoliopsida > Asterales > Asteraceae > Rutidosis > Rutidosis leptorrhynchoides. The sequence continues at coordinate 155,271,406 of NC_092339.1, forward strand.
GAAAGTTTGTTAATGTTAATATAAAGATTTACAATTGGGCGTCCCTATAAATTACCATATACACTCGATCGGACACGATGGGCGGGGTATTTATTTGTACGAATAATCGTTCATTTAACCGGACACGGGAATGGATTAATAGCCACTAGAATAATCAAAACAGGGGTGAAATTACATTCAAGGGTAATTGGTGTAATTGTTAACAAAGTAGTAAAACCTTGGTTTACACGCAGTCGATAACCTGGTGTATTCATTAAACAAAGTATTAAAACCTTGTTACAATTCGAATCCCCAATTAGTTGGAATATTTATCTTCGGGTATAATAATAATTTGACAAGGACACTTGCAATTTATATTTATGACTGATGGACTGTTATGGACAAAAACCAGACGGACATATTGAATAATCCAGGACAAAGGACAATTAACCCATGGGCATAAAACTAAAATCAACACGTCAAACATCATGATTACGGAAGTTTAAATAAGCATAATTCTTTTATTTCATATTTAATTTCCTTTATTTTATATTTAATTGCACTTCTAATTATCGCATTTTTATTTATTGTTATTTTATTTAATCGCACTTTTAATTATCGTACTTTTAATTATCGCAATTTAATTTTATCGCATTTTTATTATTCGCAATTTCATTATCGTTATTTACTTTACGCTTTAATTTAAAGTCTTGTATTTATTTTATATTTTACATTAGGTTTTAACTGCGACTAAAGTTTTAAAATCGACAAACCGGTCACTAAACGGTAAAAACCCCCCCTTTATAATAATAATATTACCTATATATATATATTTGTATTTTTATAAAAGTAAACTAATATAGCGTTGAGCTTTGTTTAAAGATTTCCCTGTGGAACGAACCGGACTTACTAAAAACTACACTACTGTACGATTAGGTACACTGCCTATAAGTGTTGTAGCAAGGTTTAAGTATATCCATTCTATAAATAAATAAATATCTTGTGTAAAATTGTATCGTATTTAATAGTTTTTCCTAGTAAAATAATAACTATTTTATATACTACCCCGCTGCACATCAACTTTTCCAAAATTGCCTCTCCATTGACAAAGTTGACAAGGAAGAACGCGAGATTTAATTGGGAGAACGAGCAAGAAATTGCTTTCCAATTGTTGAAAGAGAAATTGTGTCAAGCTCCGGTCTTAGTGTTACCATAAGGTGTAGAAGATATGACGGTTTATTGTGATGCTTCTTAAAATGGGCTCGTATGTGTTCTAATGCAACGAGGTAAAGTCATCGCTTATGCCTCTCGACAATTGAAAGAGCACAAAAAGAGATATGGGTACACAATTGAGAATGAGCACAGTGTACCATCCTCAAACGGACTGTCAAACCGAACGTAAGAATCAAACATTGGATATGTTACGGGCGTGTATTATCGATTTCGGTGGTAGTTGGGATAGGCACTTACATTTGGTGGAATTCTCGTACAACAATAGTTATCATGCTAGTATTAGAATGCCACCTTATGAGATGCTTTACGGACGAAGGTATCAAACTCCGATTTGTTTGGGTGAAGTGGGACAAAAGGAAATTAGGAGTACCAATTTGGTTTTAGAGACGAATAGCAAGATTGAGACGATTCGGGCTCGTTTGAAAGCAGCTCAAGATAGACAAAAGTCGTATGCCGATAAACGTAGGTGACCGATCGAGTTCCAAGAAGGTGACATAGTGATGCTTAAGGTTTCGCCATGGAAGGGTATTATTCGGTTTCGAAAATAGGGAAAGTTAGCTCCTCGGTTTATTGGGCCATTTAAAATTTTAGCTCGGGTTGGTGAAGTTGCGTATCGTTTGGAATTACCCGAAGAGCTTACGGGGATCCATAATACATTTCATGTTTCCCATCTCCGTAAGTGTCTTGCAGATGATTCATCGTGGGTGTCATTAGAAGAGATTGAGCTAAACAACAAGTTAGAATATGTCGAGGAACCGATTGCCATACTTGATGAGAAGGTGAAAATGTTGAGAAATAAAGAGGTGAGAACCTTTTAAGTAAGCCAGTGTTCACTGAACTCTATATTGCCTACTCTAATCACAACCTAAATGGGCAGCTCTTCCTTTGACGGATAAGTGATTAACCGTACGTAGGTTCTATTTCCCTATTGTGACGTTAAGCACACATAACTACTTACCTTGTATCCTAGGGTTGATCAGGTCCTAATACTAGGTTATAGCCACATGAGTAAATGGAAACGGTGGTCCGTAAATTAGACTTCTAAACCGTCAAGGTTGCAGCATAACAATAGCGTAAGTTTCAGATAAGATATTCAACATATACTAAACATTTATAACGGATAGACAAGCATGCAAGATGAAATGTAAGACCCTGTTTCTAGTTAGTCGGGACGCCGTCCAAGATGGTGGATGCCGTCCAATTGTAAAAGATGGGACGCTGTCCAGATTTCTGGACGCCGTCCAATTTAACTGGTAGGCCAGCTGTTTTACTTTTAGATATTTAAAGGGGTAGTTTAGTCTTTTCACTTGTTGGCCGAATTTAAGGCATAAGATCAATTTTGGAGCATCATTTACTCCATCTTCAACTACCTCATCTTTACCCTCTTAAATTCTAGAGAGAGAAACACTTTGAGAGTGAGAGAGCTCAATCAAGTAAGGAAGAAGCGTGTTTTGGGTTAAAGTGCAAGTTTTAAAGTTGTTCATCTAGTCTCTAGCTACGTGGTGATTGTGGTGGTAAGTCTAAACCTTGATTTCCTTATTTTAAGTTGCTTAAGGGTCAGGGTTTGGGTTAGAGATGAACATAAAACCTATTTGTTAGCGGTTTGGGGGTTTTTGGGTAAGATCGAGTCATAAGGACTCAAAGATGACAAACCTAGGGTTTTGAAATGATAAATGAGCATATGGGTCTTAAATGGTTAGTTAATCATTAGCACACTTTAATATTAAGTAAGTGGGTATTAATTGGGTATGTTGATGACCCAAATGGGTGTGTTAACCTTGAAGTGGGTCAAATGAGTCTTTGATGACCTAGGTTGTTTAATAAGTGTGAAAATGCGATAACCTTGTGCTAAAAAGTGTATTAACACCATAATTGGCTAGTGTTAGGGTTTTGGCGAAGTTGACCTAATATTATGATTAAGAGTGCAATGGGTCAGAATTGCACCATGGGTCAAAATGACACTAGGATGGTGAGTGAGTTGGTTAGCCAACTTGATTGTGTGATTGATTATTTGCATAATGTAATAGGTACGTTACATTGAAGGTTGCAATCTTGATTTCTAATTCACCAAAGGCGTTAAGGTGAGTGGAATAATTATGCATGTGTGTATGTAATGTATTTACTTGTGCGAAATGTGATGGGGTTTTAAAGTTCGGGCGTTCGATACCTCATCTTTATGTGTGGCATGTGATATGGGTTTAAAGTTCGGGCGTTCGATACCATATCATATGTATGTGTACGGGCGTGAAGTGTGGGTTTAAAGTTCGGGCGTTCGATACCACATTTCACGTGACGGATGGGTTTAAAGTTCGGGCGTTCGATACAACCCAAGGGACTAGTGATGCATACTAGAGGCGTCTGCGTGACTAACGGTTCATTCGCGAGAATCGTTCCCTTTTGTACTTTGGTTAACCATGGTTATGTGTTGTAATGTAGCATGTTGTATTTTTCGTGTTATATGCTATTATTGTGCTAGCTCATATTATCGGTGATTTAGCGTTATACTTTACGACTGTATGCTAATTAAATTGCTAGCGTGTATGGGGAATTGTGTAAGTGATTGCAAGTAAGTAGGTTATATATGTATATGTATAATTATTGCATTTACTAAGCGTTTTGCTTCCCCTCTCGTTGTTTACTCTTTTTAGACTCCGGCGTGGACAAGGGAAAGGGAATTCGTTTGGATTAGTAGCCTCTCGTATGTTTTGGATGGGGGATGCTTTTGGAAGTTTAACTTTAAAGTTTGACCAAGATGTTGGTAGTTTAACCCCAAACACCATGCTCTAGGTGTCGTGGAAATTAAACTCTTATGGTTGAAACTTGTATTTTGAACGAAATTCGTAAAAAAGGGTCGTTGTGGGCCCGGCATTGTAGAACTCATTTTTATTGTGAAAATTCCTTAGTTTTAATTATTATAGCATGTTGTGAAAGGCGTTTCGTTTAAAAGTGTCGGGAAGCGGGTTTTCCGCTAGCGTGAAATGGAAATCTAGTCAGAAATTTACTATTCATTTGGACGCCGTCCAAAGTGCTTGGACGCCATCCTGGCCTTCAATACTGGACGCCGTCCAGATAACTGGACGCCGTCTAGACACACTATCCTGCAAAAAAAAAAATTTGGGGTCGTGTTTTTGGTAAAACGAGGTTGGGTCGTTACAAGTGGTATCAGAGCATGGTCTAAGGGATTTAGGCGACTTGAGATAGGTGCCTAGACTTACACTTTATTGTGTATGCGCTTTATGCGGGACTTGTAGGATTTCACGTCGGACCGGGATTGGTTAGTGCTTAGGTTTATGTGAACTAACCTTGCGCTAATTATTTTTTGTTGTGATTGCAATCATCGAGCGAGATAGGCGTTGTACTAGCAAGTTAACGTGACATGCTCGCGTAACAATGACTAGCTACCATTGTTACGGGTTCAAATCGTGTCAAACAAGCGATGTACGACGATTGTTGAGCAAGATGGGGCGGTGAGGTGTATATGTATATATGTGTCATGTCTTTTCGTTTCATTGTTTAACGTATTCCGTTTTATAGAATCAAGATGAGAAACGGACATGATACCAATGAAGGAGGCACGAGCGAGGACTCCGAATTCACGGCCAAATTTGAGGCCATCTTTAAACGTCAAAAAGCGGAATTTTCTTACGGATGTTAAAAAGGTCTTCTAAGAATCGGTTGATGGGCAAGCAATCGAGTTAATCAATGAGCGAATGAATGCCACGATCGAAGAGGCATTAGAAGCTAGAAACATTTATCCTCGTGGTGAAGGGGGTGATGGTAATGTTGGACATGGAAGGCGAGACTTTCATTATAAGAACTTCAAGGATGCTCCACCTTCTATGTTTAATGGGGTGAGGGATCCGTTGAAGAGTACATGTTGGATCTCCGACATCGAGGGGGCTTTCCGTACCGGCGAATACCCTCCCGAGAAGAAAACGAGATATGGTTCTAGTATGTTGCGTGAAGAGGCTAAGTTGTGGTGGGATGATAAAATTCAATTATATGGGGAAGAACAATGTATGAGCTTATCATGGGAAGAGTTTAAATGGGAATTCTTCAAAGAATATTGAACTCCTGCCGACCTTAGTAGAATCCGGGACGAGTTGCACAATTTGCGACAAGGTTCGATGGACTTGGTCACTCTCAAGTACAATCTTCGGCGTTCGCCTCCGGGTACTTAATTTCCCGCTCGGAGGTGAGAAGGCCTTGAAAGCTTCTAGTGAGGGAAAGTGTATTGTAGTAAGAGAGTGTGAAGAGGTGTGTGGAAAATGGATGACAAAAGCCCTTATTTATACTTGAAATTTGGCTGGGACACGGCTGGCAGGCTGTATGGCAAGCCGTTTTCACAGGTCGGTGGCTAGGGCAAACCGTTTTCACAGGCCGGTGGCTAGGAAGGCCGTTTGTGATGTGGCAAGTCGGATGGCAGGCTGTATGGAAGGCCGTTTGTGCCCTGGTCTTGCTGTTTGCTTGGATCGTTTTGTTTTTTCCCGGGATCGTAACTTGGTTTCCTGGGTCGTAACTTGTCTTTCATCGTTTTCGCTCTAGAATCTTCGTTTTAGCTTCGATTCTCTTGATTCTTTTTGCATCGTCTTTGTAATTGTAAAATCTACAAAATCAACAGACAAAGTGATTATTTTGACGATAAACCTTGGAACTTTATTATTTTTGGGCCCTAATATCGAGGTAAAAATGTGACTTTTTAGCCGATATCAATGGCCACGAAACATATGAGTGTAAAGTTTTGATAAGAGAGATTGTGGCAAGGATCAAAGGAGGAGATTTGAACCATTTGTTACAAGAAAAGAAGTTTAAAAAAATCAGATCGGAAAAAAACATTTAATTGAAAGAAGATGACGGGAAGAGAAAAGACAAAGGTAAGGAAAAGGTAGTGATCAAAATGGCGAGGTTACATAAGCAGGAGCAGGATGAGGAGATAGTGGCAAAATCTTGGCAGGATGCTCCAATTACGTTGCCATTAATTTTTTGGGATGCATTAATTAAAGAACCAGTGGTGATAACCGGATGGATTGAAAGAGTATATGTGAAAGAAATGTACACGAACATCGGCAATGAAGTCGATGTCTTATGCAAACACTGTTTGTTAAGCCACCCAAGTTTTGTTGAAAAACATATGAGAAAATCTAATGATGTGATATCCGAATTCGAGGGATCCACCATTGAGCCATGGGAATGGTTGAGGTGGATATCACGTTGGGAATATTTACCCCATGGCTTTAAGCGTTTTCCAGCATTGGGGGTGTTGCATCGGTACAATCCTCCTGGAGCCCGATGCCGGGAAGATATGTCAGGAAAGAAGATCGGCGTCATGAGTTGGAATCTAGGAAATAATAGTTTGCACAACCAAGAGTATCATTGAAGGAAAGGTTGACTTATTTTTATATAAATCAAAGGCAAGCTAACGGTATTAGATGGAAGAATATGTGTAGCATGCAAGGTATCATCTGTACGAACAAAGTGAAGCAAGACCATCTGAGAACAAGGGGTTCAAGCGAAAGAAGCCTGCATAGCCATGTTACAAAAATGTCCCAGGCACAAGCAGCTGTGAAAGCTTTAACCGACCATTGTACTCGATCCCGGGACAACAGTGTTTTGACAATAAAAATAATATTAATTTGTCCAAACAAATCTTAAAGAATGAAATTGATCACTTCATTACGGGGTTTCAGGGTTTACGTGGATGTATTGAACTTTATTGTTTCTTTTTATTTCCAATCATGTGATTCACTCAATTTTAGCGAATAAACTAAGAACTTATGACGAGCATTATGCCCATATATTTTCCGTTTACTAAAAAATCTGCAACCAAATTCGTATGACCGTCTAGCAGAATACGGGCATCGGGTTCCAATATAAGTCCATACGTGTTATCTGTGCCATCATTAAAAGATGCATTCTAGCTTCTGATGACATATGTTTATAAATATAAACGTCCATGTGAAGATGGTAATAAAGTGGCTAATTTAACACTACACTACCAAGCTTGCAAACATGGTGTAGACCTACGCATCTACCACAAACAGACAATAACATAACTAGTTCTATAAAAAAAAATTATCCTATGCGGACAATCAATTTAACATGGTGTTATACTGCCATTTACGGATGGACATATAAATTTCATTTTTAGATCAATGAATGCAAATATATCAAGAATAAAGTATTAAGAAAAAATTAGTAAAAAGAAGTATAATTTTTCATTAATATAAAAAGATTACCTTAAAATAATTGAAAATAAAAGCTACAACGGTGCATCTAATATTTGTTTAGCATTGGAATCCTCTGCAGCACAAACATCCTCAAATTATTGAAACCAGATGTTCTTCAGAGCTTCTTTGGCTTCATGAAACATTTGAGGGGCACCTTGAATGACATGCTTGGTGATATATGGATTTATAGGAGTAGATGGATCAAAATGATATTTTTTGAAGCCCAATCATTTACAAGACTCCTATCCTGGTTGATCTTTTCACATAGTTGTTGAAGGGACAGGTCACAAGTTTTGATTATACGACATTAACAGCGATGCCAGGGATTCCAGTCTTGAGTTGGTTGAAATCAGCGGTCACATCCTTACTGGTCTGGGAAAGTGCAGAAAGTTTCAGTTTTAAACCTTGAATCTTGTCACTAGAAGCGTGGGTGGCAGACTGGCAGCCTATGCATCCCTCCCTTTCTCTTCATGCCTCCTCTGAAGCTTAGCAGCCTGCTCTTTAGTAGCCTTCAAAATTTTCCTTATAAGCAAGAAGTTCAACCGTATCAATATTTTCATTTTCTTCTTCATGGATCAATCCTTCAAGAAGAGTAGAGCTGCTTACAATGTAAGCATGGAGGTAGGCAATCCAGACTACTTTTGAAGGCATCTGCCGGAAGGATTGAACAAGAGCAGAGGAAGCAAACTTCTTTTTAAGTGGCGCTTGTGGCCAACATAATCAATATCCGCCTTAAAAAAATCCAGGAGTAGGTCATGTTGGAGTATAATCGGTTAAGGTTTGCAAGTCATGTCTCACATCGGAAACTGATAAAAAGAAATGTACATATATAAGCTAATGGGAACCTCACTCTATCACCAATTGGTTTTAGAGTAATGTGGAACTCATGAGCTTATATGTTGTACATGTTGATGGACCTGAAACGATCCTACAGGTCATAGGCGTTAGTATCAGGACCTGCTTCATGGGTCCTAGATGGGGTGGATGAATGGTTACATCCGATGATGGGTTGGTCAAGAATGGGACCCTTGTCTAAGGAATGAAGGATTTCTGATTGTATAAAAAAATAAGAATGAATAAGCAAAAATTTAATTAGCCTTTTTGATGAGAAGTAGAAATTTCCTCCCCTTTTAGTTTCTTAATGATGAGTGGAGGATAGGGGTGGAAGAGATTGGTTCATCCTCGGGATTGTTGTGTTCAAGATCGTGTTCTTCAACTTTTTCCTCGAGTGGGGGAGCTTTGGCTGTCTGGAAGGTGAGGTCGTCAAATTTTGGAATTGCATGGAGGTCTAAAGTTCCATTGCTGCAAAAGAAGACATGATTACTACAAAATCATAAATCGTTAAGGTAACATAAAGAAAGGATAGGGTAAAATTCCTACCTTTCCCATTATAAAAAACAATAAGAAACAATTAGGATGAATTTAGGATAATCTCATTGTTGGCTAGTTTTACTCAACACTAGGAGATGTTTTGGGTATGTCCTTTGAGAAAATTCATTATCATTGATATCCCCAAGAAAGTTTTTTCCAGCCTCATTAAGAGTGGATGTCTTTCCGACTCAGGTAAATTTTCCATTCTCGACGAGCGAGCAGTCTGGCTGGTGGTTTTGATTCATATACGAAGAAAAACGTTTCTCTCCAACCTTCCAGAGACGAGTCCATCTCGTCAAAAAATTGTAGCCACAATTTCTGTTAACTGTGTACCAACCAATATCTGAAGAAGTGAGCGAAATAAACGTAAAGAGGGCCGAATGTGTTTAGAATGAAAATAGAATTACCACATTTACTGCTTTTGATAAGAATGGAGATGAAGCTGAGCCGGAGAATGATATAGAATATGGCGGCCACGTATATAGTAAAGGTTTTCGGTGTTGGAATATAGGCCTTATGTGATGACCCGGAAATTTCTGACCAAATTTAAACTTAATCTTTAACATTTCCGACACGATAAGCAAAGCCTATGAAGTTGAATCTCAAAATCTTGAACTATTCAAATACCCTTCGGTTGTTCTCAACGATTCGCGAACCATTATATGTAAATAGATACATATATATACTATAACTTGAAAACGTAACAAAGTTTTAATTGCATGATACTGTACATTAAACTTATTGGTTTATATATCTATTTGAATATATATGATTTCAAGTTATTTAGTAAACGATAGTAACATTCGATTATTGATTCGATTGATATTTAGATAAGTTAACTAAAACGTTTAAGATGAAAAAGTAAAACACTAAATTGCTACAGTATTTTCAAATTGCTACAGTACCCAAAATGCTACAGTGTTTTCGAAAATCACTATTTGCTACAGGAAAAACAGTAACTTTGCTACAGTAAAACGCTATTTTAAAATGTATTTTAACAAATAACGAGACGATGATTTATAGAAGTAAATGACCAAAATACTCGAAAGTTTAAGATATACTTTGAGTGGTATAGTTTAGGGATAATTTAAGGCTATATTTTGACAAAGGTACGAGTCACGAAATGTAAAATGCAAGTTTTCTAAGCGTACGAAAATGCGTTCGAGAAACCGGAACCGGGATATAAGTCGAGTGATGACGTACGACATATCGGAACAAAAATTACAAGTCAACTATGCACGTGAATTTAATATAATATATAATTAATTATATATATTATATATTAATATTTATATTATGTCGACAAAGATAAAAACAAACGAACCAGGCTGGTGACAGTTGGCCATGCGATCGCATGGCCATATGCCCATGAAACCATGCGATCGCATGGAAGGAGAAATCAGGCCACACTATAAAAGCTCGACCATTTCTACTTCTGATTTAATTTAATTTTACTCCGTATTATTTAAATTATTTATATTATTATTATTATTATTATTATTATTATTATTATTATTATTATTATTATTATTATTAATAAGATTATTATTAATCTTATTATTTTTATTATTAGTGTTATTATTTTTGCGATACAAAAATAATAATGTACATAAAATATTACGACGGAGTGTTGTCCAAGTAATTTTCAAAACGAATTTCCGAGCGAGCTAGAGCTAAGGAAAATATGGGTTATTACCAAGAAAATTATGGGTAATGTTCGGGGGTATTTTTGTGAATCAAACCTCGTGTTTATCATCTTCGATGCGTCTACGTGCTTTCCTGCAATATTGTATATCAATATTAAACAGTGAGTTTCATTTGCTCCCTTTTTAAATGTTTTTGCCATATATATTTTTGGGCTGGGAATACATGCACTTTATTTTAAACAATGGACACAAGTACATACTAAATTCTATACTGAGTTTGAACCGAAAATCTCTTAGCTTTGGTAACTAGTAACTGCCGGTTATAAGAACTGGTGGACGCGAGTAGTAGTATATGGATCCATAGGGCTTGACATCCCCGTCTGTTCCAGGTATAGAAAGAAACTCTAGCCTGAACTATAAAACAGACGTATGCTATTTGAAGTTAGTACACGTTGGATTGCGTGTATTGTACATGTTGGTTGCATGTTAAACGAGGGGTACTTATTATAAACATTAAGGCTTGGTTACCAGGGTGCTCAATTTTGTAGAACCGATTGATAAACGTTTCGGATGAAACAACTGAAATCTTGTGGTCCACCTTTTATGCAAAACCTATTGATAAATGTTTTGAATAAAACAACTGAGATCTTGTGATCAACCTTTACATACAGATGATTTGAAATGTTAAAACATATTGATAAACGTTTTAAATGAAACAACTGAACTTTTGTAATCCACATTGATATACGGATTATGTGTAATATTAAAACTATGAACTCACCAACCTTTGTGTTGACACTTGAAGTATGTTTATTCTCAGGTTTCTAGAAGTCTTTCGCTGTTTGCTTATACGTGATACAAGATATGTGCTTGGAGTCATACATGCTATATACAAGAAACTTGCATTCACCAAACCATTACCATGTACCTTATTTTGACTGTATTGTCAACAGATGTATTATTGTAAACCATTTAAATGGTGATTGTCTATACGTAGGAATCATCAGATGTTAAAAACTTGGAATTTATATATTCATTTATGAAATACCTTCTCAAACGAATGCAATGTTACAAAACGTATCACATAGAGGTCAAAACCTCGCAATGGGACCAGATGTTGATGTATTCGTCCAGGTGGATTAGGACGGGTCATCACAGTTGGTATCAGAGCGTTGGTCTTAGCGAACCAGAATTTGCATTAGTGTGTCTAACCGGTTATTGTTAGGATACATTAGTGAGTCTGGACTTCGACCATGTTTGCATGATAAAAGTTGTTGCTTATAATTTCTTGTTAGAAATTACCTGCTTATCATTCCTTGTGTGGAAAACTACCTGCTTTTCAATTGTAGTCTAGACACACCTTATTGCATGGATTGCATGACTAGTGTATAGACAAAATGAATATCTTAGCGTATCTGTTACTGTTACCTTTACTTGACAGTTTCCGGAAGTTTCTCCGTAATTTGCGGAACCTTTGTACTATATATAGGTATTCTATGTAATTAGAATATCATCCGATACCCAAAAATCATTTCACATTGAAAATTCTTTATCTAACCGTGTAAGATGAATTCTGCAAGTAATTCGAGTTCTTCGGATTCCGATATGGATTTCCACCTGAGTTCCGAAAGCAGTGTAACCGGAATAAATCAACCAATCAGTCATCACCAATTCTGGATGAATTGGGGATGGGTTCTTAATCAATGGAGACAAGAGGAAGGCGATCCTTTCCACCAACCAAATTCACCTCTTGGCGAAGAACCTGAAGCACTTACCGGCGAACCTGTTCGTAATACCATTTTCTCTCTCATCTCCAGAGTATCTCATCATGATTATATACTATCCCATATTCTAAATCTTATTTATCCGATTGTCCGAACCACCGATCATCCCGGAATAATAGAAGAAGTTAACAAGCTTCGCGCTCGAGTTGTGGCTTTGGAGAATATGATGCACAATTTGCAGGCATCACAGGCATCACCGGCACCACCAGTACCAGCAGCACAACCAACAACAGTACCAAGACCACCAATAACAACATCCGCACCGCAAACCTTAACCTCATAATATGCCCCACGAGTATCAACCTCATACGCACCGTAGGCACCGAAGAATACTAATAACCATAAACGATGAAGTATTGATTCATAACTTCATTGGAGAAATATCCTGCGAAGATTATGTAATCTTTAATATAGAAGAGATTATTCGTTTCTAGTTCCAACCGAAAACCAAATGAGTTTAATAACTTATTAAATCTATATTACATCTGAAGGAAATATACATACATATATTTTCATAAAGATTGTAATTGAAAATCCTTTTGTACAAACTGTTAATGATGAAAATATTTTAACGGTTAGGTAATACCCTAGAAATATATAAATTCCACATTAATATGTTACACTATACATTCTTCAATTCTGATTCAGCAATCATTAACTATACTGCTCAAACCTACAGATATACGTATCTGTTCATCACAGAATAACCATTTTCATTCAATTTCGTATTCTGATTTTAATAAATCAGAATCCAAGTCAAGATTAAATGGAAAACATCACTCTTAGATTCCTACATCTTTCAAAACCATGCTTTGAATTCAGGACTGTACTAGAACATCATATGATTACATTTTGCGTTCAAACCCATCGAAATTCTTGAAAACACTTCAACTAATGAACAAACGAGAAGACAAACCAACTACACGATATCTACAAGAAGAAAGATTTGTACTTATAATCATACATCTGGAAAACTCTCGAAACCTAAGTAAAACTTTAACACGTATCTGTGATAAATCCTTCGGCATTATTATTGCTGAAAATAACCTTACAATTCCTTTTCAAGTATCCAGTTTTGTCACAACTTCAGCAAGTCAACTTCATCTGGATAAGCCTTAATTAAACCTTGACATATACGATTACCCTTTCTATTGTTGTTACCGGGGAACCTTTTATATCCCACCATATTAGCAGTAAATGTACCATCGACTCCGTCACTCTGCAATTTGAATCTCTCCGGAAATCACTATATATACCATGAAATCTGATCATGTACTCATTATCGCATTGTAACGATAATTGTTATACCACACACTGGGAATCATCAATCATTACGTCTCGATTTTCGTAGCGATTCTACGTCAACAATTTTATATATATATATATATATATATATATATATATATATATATATATATATATATATATATATATATATATATATATATATATAACATCTATCTTCTGGACTTATGAGCTTAATTATGAACTTCTGAAAAGCACCCTAACCTACCAATCAGTTTTTCGAGTTTGAGAAAGCTGATGAATCAGCGAAAACTGAAGACAATGTTAACAGTCAAAAGTTTGATGATAAAGAATAGAATGGTGGTAAAGCTGAGAAAAATAGAAGGTTTGGAACTGGAAAACGGATTGAGCAAAATATGAAGGAGGCTGTGGATAAATCACAAAGACTGAACCTGCCTTCAAAGAATCTAAATGATTAAGTATTTGCCGAAGCCATTAACGAATACCTTTCTTCCGAATCTAAACCCTTGCGGACAATATTCTTCATCATCCTCTGATATTAGAAATTCTAAGATATCATCGTATCTTTTATTATAAATATCCTCGATATTTCTGGAGATATCTTCATACCTATTCTTATCGGAAATCATTCATCTCTTCGCACTATCTGTGTTACATCATAAAAGAAACTATTTTAGTTTCTAATTTCTGAAAATTTTGAAAAATTGATGTTTTTGAAGTAGTGTTGGGAACTGAAGCATGAGTTAATATAATATAATGACACTTGATCAACGTGATTATATTACAGTAAGTCATGATGAGTTTCTAATGGAACTTGATAAAGGTTCACATATAACACCCTCATCATGAACCGTGTTACATAACTCTTTCATTCTATTTAATCTCTAAATATATCAAGAAAATACTTTTCTTGATGATTCGGTCTTTTCCAGATATTCTGGTAATTTGACAAATCAAGATCGTGCCATTACAATTACCTTCTCGGAACACTAACTATGTTCATCCAAAACTCCATAGCTACGAATTCTGGACCATTATTCGCTTGACTTGAAGTCGGGAAGGAAAAACGAAAGCATGGAGCTCCTAAATATAAGGGAAAATATAAAGCCTGACAACAACACATATATTATAAACCATGCATATCAATGCGTATAGCAATATAAAGATACGGGAGAATGATAAATACAACAATCCCTAGAGCATAACAGAAATAAACAGATTCTTCTGGTGGGAGCTGGAAAAGAAGGATGATTGTGGCAAACGTCAATATTAGGTCAAGAACCAGAACTGGATTGAGCATTTTCACAATCTTTTGAATGTATTAATTGGGGAAGAAAGAAGATTATAGGAGTGGTGAAAATAAATGAAACGGAAGAGGTCAATTTATAGCGAAATATCAGACATAGCAATAGAGGCAGATTACGCATTTAATCAAAGGAAATCCTAATTTCCTTAAATTCCGAAGAATCAAATCTTATTTAGATTATGAAGATTTTCTATTCCTTAAATTCCGAAAATCAATCGTTACTACGTCAAAAGATAAGACGCATCTCTATTCTTCATTTCACTCTATTACGATAACTTCTCTTATACGCTTCGAGTAATTGGATTGTTTTATCCATATTATTCAACGGTGATAAAAAAAAATTTCTATTTATCAACTCATATTCGTCATGAAAACATTTTTATTGTTAGCCATGACGACCTCACTCAAATTTCGGGACGAAATTTCTTTAACGGGTAGATACTGTGATGACCCGGAAATTTCTGACCAAATTTAAACTTAATCTTTAACATTTTCGACACGATAAGCAAAGCCTATGAAGTTGAATCTCAAAATCTTGAACTATTCAAATACCCTTCGGTTGTTCTCAACTATTCGCGAACCATTATATGTAAATAGATACATATATATACTATAACTTGAAAACGTAACAAAGTTTTAATTGCATGATACCGTACATTAAACTTATTGGTTTATATATCTATTTGAATATATATGATTTCAAGTTATTTAGTAAACGATAGTAACGTTCGATTATTGATTCGATTGATATTTAGATAAGTTAACTAAAACGTTTAAGATGAACAAGTAAAACACTAAATTGCTACAGTATTTTCAAATTGCTACAGTACCCAAAATGCTACATTGTTTTCGAAAATCACTATTTGCTACAGTAAAAATTGACTTGCTACAGTAACTTTGCTACAGTAAAACGCTATTTTAAAATGTATTTTAACAAATAACGAGACGATGATTTATAGAAGTAAATGACCAAAATACTCGAAAGTTTAAGATATACTTTGAGTGGTATAGTTTAGGGATAATTTAAGGCTATATTTTGACAAAGGTACGAGTCACGAAATGTAAAATGCAAGTTTTCTAAGCGTACGAAAATGCGTTCGATAAACCGGAACCGGGATATAAGTCGAGTGACGACGTACGACATATCGGAACAAAAATTACAAGTCAACTATGCACGTGAATTTAATATAATATATAATTAATTATATAAATTATATATATTATATATTAATATTTATATTATGTCGACAAAGATAAAAACAAACGAACCAGGCTGGTGACAGTTGGCCATGCGATCGCATGGCCATATGCCCATGAAACCATGCGATCGCATGGAAGGAGAAATCAGGCCACACTATAAAAGCTCGACCATTTCTACTTCTGATTTAATTTAATTTTACTCCGTATTATTTAAATTATTTATATTATTATTATTATTATTATTATTATTATTATTAATAAGATTATTATTAATCTTATTATTTTTATTATTAGTGTTATTATTTTTGCAATACAAAAATAATAATGTACATAAAATATTACGACGGAGTGCTGTCCAAGTAATTTTCAAAACGAATTTCCGAGCGAGCTAGAGCTAAGGAAAATATGGGTTATTACCAAGAAAATTATGGGTAATGTTCGGGGGTATTTTTGTGAATCAGACCTCGTGTTTATCATCTCCGATGCGTCTACGTGCTTTCCTGCAATATTGTATATCAATATTAAACAGTGAGTTTCATTTGCTCCCTTTTTAAATGCTTTTACCATATATATTTTTGGGCTGAGAATACATGCACTTTATTTTAAACAATGGACACAAGTACATACTAAATTCTATACTGAGTTTGAACCAAAAATCTCTTAGCTTTGGTAACTAGTAACTGCCGGTTATAAGAATTGGTGGGCGCGAGTAGTAGTATATGGATCCATAGGGCTTGACATCCCCGTCTGTTCCAGGTATAGAAAGAAACTCTAGCCTGAACTATAAAACAGACGTATGCTATTTGAAGTTAGTACACGTTGGATTGCGTGTATTGTACATGTTGGTTGCATGTTAAACGAGGGGTACTTATTATAAACATTAAGGCTTGGTTACTAGGGTGCTCAATTTTGAAGAACCGATTGATAAACGTTTCGGATGAAACAACTGAAATCTTGTGGTCCACCTTTTATGTAAAACCTATTGATAAACGTTTTGAATAAAACAACTGAGATCTTGTGATCAACCTTTACATACAGATGATTTGAAATGTTAAAACATATTGATAAACGTTTTGAATGAAACAACTGAACTTTTGTAATCCACATTGATATACGGATTATGTGTAATATTAAAACTATGAACTCACCAACCTTTGTGTTGACACTTGAAGTATGTTTATTCTCAGGTTTCTAGAAGTCTTCCGCTGTTTGCTTATACGTGATACAAGATATGTGCTTGGAGTCATACATGCTAAATACAAGAAACTTGCATTCACCAAACCATTACCATGTACCTTATTTTGACTGTATTGTCAACAGATGTATTATTGTAAACCATTTAAATGGTGATTGTCTATACGTAGGAATCATCAGATGTTAAAAACCTGGAATTTATATATTCATTTATGAAATACCTTCTCAAACGAATGCAATGTTACAAAACGTATCACATAGAGGTCAAAACCTCCCAATGGGACCAGATGTTGATGTATTCGTCCAGGTGGATTAGGACGGGTCATCACACCTTATAAAATGTTGCAGGAATCATAGGTTTATATAGAGAATTGAAGGGAAAATCTAAGAGAAGGTTCACCATGTACTAAGTGAATAACCTTGTTAATCACTCTACCGACGTTTACTTTATTTTTAGAACCCCTACCACATGTTGACGAACTGGATTCGTCGGCCATTCTAGAAAATTTACAAAAAAATTAAATTAGAAAAGCTTTGAGAAAAATAACCAACCTTAGAAATGAAGATTTTGAAGATCTTGATGTATTTTCCCAGAAGGAACGAGAGAAATTAAGTAAAAGATTGTTTGAAAGCGTAAAAAAGAAACAAGTGAATGGAATGGATATCTAAAGGGAATAGAGGATAAATTAAAATTTGTGAATCTATAACACGTGTCAAAATTCTATGGAAGAAACCTTGGGGCAACCCTAGGGTATAATCATTTGAAATTCAAAAAAGGGGAATGACGCATGGGCATCAAGTCGTTTAACTGCAATGTATTTTGTAACACCGTACTTTTTTTATACACATCGGAACTTTAATTATCAAATTACTTATTAAAACACCATATATATAATGTTATCAATCCAGGTGTTACTTTACAAAAAAAGTAGACATAGTTATTTCAAACATCGAAGTTCTTCGGTGTATCAAACATATTCAAAGTACGACTATCTTCTTCCATCGCTAGCATGCAAAACAATATGAACTGCGGGGGGAGAAAATGTAAAGGATTAGCACAACGTTAACTGAATGAGATATCCTAACATATATCACTATATAGTATCAAGCGTAGCTTTAGGGGACATAGCATTAGGTTAGCTATACGATTGCACTAGCTTATTGTTCACAAACAATCTTAGTCAGGAAACTTGGCAATACACAACCACACTAGAGGAAACAATAGCCTTACACAACTATTACACTAAAGACAACAATAACTCTACATAGCCATTACACTAAATGTCACAATATCTCTACATAGCTATTACACTAACATAGCACTAACAGCTATACATAGTACCAAACAGCTATCAAGAGGATCCTTGACCCTGCCAGGTCTACAACTACTAGTTGATCGGGCTAGAGGTGCACCGATAGTCCTTGTTATTGACACACAACATAGATCTCCTGATACAACTCATGCGTCAATCGTAATAAATTGTACACCATAATAACAATTGAGCTGAACCCTTCTATATACGGTTGACCTCTTCCGTCCATACTATACACGGACGGTAATGTCCCTTAAATACACAGACAATTCGACACTTGTGCACCTAAATCACGGAATCACTTTCACTAGTCATAGTATATTCATCAATAGCATCAACAAGGCAATCTAATCAGGAAATCTAGTCATGCAACCTAGCCACATTAGTACAACCTACTACTTATCATTACAACAGTTATCACATACATACATAGATTATCATAATCTATACTAAGCATACAAACAGGTAGTAACTACACGTACTAGTTACTAAATACATATCCGAAAGTATGGTCCGACACACCGATTACCAGCAAAACTCAGTCGTCTAATATTACTTAGTATTCACCTTTGCTTTATCACCCGAGAATATCATATCTCGAGTTAGTACACTTTTGAAAATCATTTTCTATCATTAAAGCATCTTAAAATAATCCAACACAACACTCAGGTCAAAACTACACATGACTCATTCACTACTACAACACATATGCGCGTATGTCATTCACGAGCATGCATGAATCAACGTGCGCGTGTCACTGGACACACATAGATGAGATTCAATCAAATACAATCACATAAAATTTTGAATACGCGTGGGAGAAATATGGACACGCACGCGAGACTAGACATAAGTGTCTCGTGGAGACATAAGTGTTTGTTGAAGAGACACACATGTGGGTGTCTTAGACATATATGCGGGTATCCTAGACATACATGTGGGTGAGACACAAGTGTCTGGTGGAGACATTTGACATATATGCGGGTATCCTAGACATATATGTGGGTGAGACACAAGTGTCTGGTGGAGACATACACGTTGGTGTCAGAGACATACCAGTAGGCCGTGGGGAGACATAAGCGCGGGTGTCAGGGACATACACGTTTGAGCGAAAGAACAACAACAAAAACCGCTGTTACGAGTTCCAAACACCAATTTCAACATTTTGACCTGTTTTACTCAATCAAACCATGAAAACACTTCACAAACCTTGCCAAACTATTTCTAGCTTCAAACAAACACAATCAACACTTAATATAGAAGATTTGGGTCAAAACCCATTTTGTAACAAAACCCACAAACTAAAGATTAAACACTTATTTAGCTATAAAATCAACACATGCTTACCTTGATAACTTGTTGAAATCTAGAGAACGTATTACACACTTTTGATTGCAACAAAATCACGTGAATCAAATTAGGGTTTTTAGGTTTAAGGGTGCGCTTGGAATGCATTTGTGTGTGAAAATAACAAATAGATCACAAGCAAAAAAAAAATAAATCACAGTACGTAAACCCAATAAAGGTTTCATAACACAAGGGAAATCTAATCTCTTATTTACACAGGTATCTTACATGTTATTTTAAACACAACGCACCTCATTAAGCGGCTCTCACGAGGTTCAATTTAGTCAAACAAATATCTTCTGTGTCCCTTATTACAAAATGATTTTAATCAAGCACTAAATAAATTACTATAAACACATAAATTATTAAAATACGTTTTCTTGCCTATACATGTATCTAAACATCATATATAAAGGGGGATGATTCTCACACACACTTTTTTGATCCCCACACACCTATTTTAACCTTTTACTCTTCTAATAATACTCAATTGGTGTGTGAGGATCAAAAAAGTGTGTGTGTGAATCATCCCCCATATACAAATCATATCAATAAACTATATTAAATTCTAGGTCGGTCAAGCAAGTGTTACACATTTAATGTGGGTCACATCAATTTGGGGTATTTTAGTTTGGCAATGAACCTATGATATTTGTCATCACCAAACTGGGGACTTAATGATATGTCCAACGGGTCGTATCGAATAATCCAAATTTTCAATACTGATTATTCATTAACAACACATCGAGGTCAACCGTTGAATATTTGTAGACGGTTCCAGAGATTTTAAAAGGTACTCCCTTCGTCTCATTCCAATAATCCACAGACAAAAAACACGCAGTTTTAGGAAATCCCACTAACTTCATTTCTCCACCAATAAAATATCTTCTCTCTCCAGATCCACCAATGAAATATCTTCTTTCCTTTCTATTTATGGAAGTGAACTATTAATTTGGGACAGCCCAAAATGGAATACTGGACTATTGGAATGAGACGGAGGTAGTACATGCATATTAAAGATAGCAAAAGACAGAAGGAATGAAGAATGAGCGCCAAGGTTGAGAGTTCATGTCAAAATATATATAAACCGACAACGTTATCGGTAAAGCATGATAGGATCTCGTGAGAGGAAAAGTCTGTTAAGGTCTAAGGATATAATGAAGACAATAAAAGATGTGAACTATCGACATCAGATAGAAGGGTCTCGCGAGACGTGCCAGATAGGATTATACAGTTAGGATGTGCCAGATAGGAATACTTAAGCTATGTTTACATTTACGCCCTTTATCTTGGATAAACCTGTGTGCTATCCACATGTGTTCTAAATATCTATGCAAGGACACACTAGGTGAGCGTCCATGTCATATCAGCCCGGATCTTCTAGAAAGTTCGTTACACCCACGAATGGTACGTGTGACACTTCAGCCATCTTTATAACAAACGTTTTCGCATATAAATAGACCTCTTGGGTCATTCATTTCACACAATTTCACCCACCGCAAACTTATTCTGCCAAAATTGCATCTCAAGCATAAGTTTTCTCACTTCCGATTGAATTCCGATAATCTTCATCCGAGTTCATCGCCTTAGATATTAATTCCTCAATCTAATTGAGTAGTTTAATCTGATTAATTATTTTACATCCTCGCGAATTCAAATTTTGATTGAATTTATACAATTGTCGGAGATAAAATAATCAATCAATCGTATTTATACAAATTTAAACATTCAAATCTATTACTCGAAGTTGTAGGTTTGATCACCATCACAATTAATTTATATTTCAAAAAATAATACAATAATTACTTATTTGTATAATAATTTGTATTTTAGTATGTTAACTAGTCCGGACTGGCCCGCGCGTTGTGGCGAAGGCTTTCGGTCTGCGTATTCATATTTAAAGTAGCGTTGTGTATTTACAGAGGAGAACACGACCCATGTGTTAAACGCCGTTTTAGATGTCGTTGTGTTAAGCGTTTTATAAAAGTATCCGTTTCGAACGTAGTCAGTTTTGTTTTGATCAATAAATTTTTTCGAGTGTAACGGTGCTGTTGAAAAAATTTAACTCCCGGCGAACAGAAAGATATGGGTTGTCGTTGTGTTTAGCGTTTTTTAAAAAGTGTCCATTTCGAACGTGGTTAGTTTCGTTTTGTTCATAAAATTATTTCGAGTCTGACGCTGCCGTCGGAAAGATCTAACTCGTGGAGGGGGAGAAGATACGATTTGTCGTTGTGTTTATCGTTTTTTTGAGAAGTGTCTGTTTCGCGTATAGTTAGTCCCGTTGGGTTCGTAAGATTTTTTCGAGTTGAACGGTGGTCTCTGAAAAATTTAACTCTCACCGAGCTAGAAGATAGGGCCCGTTATAAATTCGGGTGGAATTAGTTTCTTTTATTTTAATAAAATTATATATTTACATTTTTTACCCCTGAAAAAGTGTAAATATGAGGGGCCGTTGTGTAAATATAGTCGAATTCGAGGGATCGTTTAAAATGTGAACGTAAACTCAAAACGACAATCCGATATAACTAAAACGAAGATATTTGCCACCGCTTTTAGTATGTAAGCGTTAGTGTTAACTAGTCCGGACCGGCCCGCGCGTTGCGGCGGGGGCTTTCGGACTGTGTATTCATATTTAACGTAGCGTTGTGTATTTACATAGGGAACACGGCCCATGTGTTATGTCGTTGTGTTAAGCGTTTTTTAAAAAGTATCCGTTTCGAACGTAGTTAGTTTTGTTTTGTTCAATAAATTTTTTCGAGTGTAACGGTGCTGCCGGAAAAATTTAACTCGTGGCGAGTAAAAAGATGCGGGCTGTCGTTGTGTTTAGCGTTTTTTAAAAAGTGTCCGTTTTGAATGTGGTTAGTTTCGTTTTGTTCATAAAATTATTTCGAGTTTCACGCTGCGAAAAAATTAAAATCGTGGCAGGCGGGAAGATACGTGTTGTCGTTGTGTTCATCGTTTTTTAAATAATTGTCCGTTTCGCGTATAGTTAGTCCCGTTGGGTTCGTAAGATTTTTCGTAATTGAACGGTGGTTTTGAAAAAATTTAACTCACACCGAGCTAGAAGATAGGGCTCGTTATAAATTCGGGTGGAATTAGTTTCTTTTATTTTAATAAAATTATATATTTACATTTTTAACCCCTGAGAAAGTGTAAATTTGAGGGGTCGTTGTGTAAGTATAGGCGAAGTTGAGAGACCGTTTGTAATGTGAACGTAAACTCAAAACTACAATTCAATATAACTAAAACTACATACATTCCCACCACATTTACTATGTAAGGCTGATAATATTAATTAATAATGTTAATACTGTTATAATTCAGTAGGCTTATAACTACCTTTAGTGGTTCTTGACTGTAGAAGGTATATAGAGATAGAGATACTGTAAAACGGAGAAAACAAAGGTTGAACAAAAGGTATGAGTAATTGGGTTTTTATTTATAGAAAAATGTACAATGAGAGTTTGGTGGCATTTGGAATCTAGAGAGAGAGAGTGTTTTTGTTAACCAAAAAATACATACAATAAACTCTAACTCAACACACCTATTTATACTCAAAAAAATATACTATGCAATATCTATAATAATAATAAAATTATCATCCAATTATTACTTTTATAACACTCCCCCTTGGATGATAATTTTATTAGTGAATAACTAGTACTGCCTCGTTAAAAACCTTGCTAAAGAAAACCCTTTGGGATAAAACTTTAGCTAAGGGAAAAAGAGTGCAGCATAGAGTTGACTCCCCCTCAAGTAGGCAACGCCTGAGTTGTTACATCTTCTGAACATGCCTCATGCCAATATTATGAACGTGTGTTCTGAAAATAGCAGTTGGAAGTGCTTTGGTGAAAAGGTCAGCAGAGTTTTTGCTGGACTGAACATATCTCATTTCAATCTGGTTGTCCTTAATGAGATTTTGAGTGTATGAGAAGAATCTAGGGGGTATGTGTTTTGTTCGGTCACTTTTGATATACCCTTCTTTCATCTGTGTTATGCAAGCTACATTATCTTCATAGATAGTTGTTGAACTTTTATTGCGTTCTAGTCCACAAGAAACAGTAATGAGTTGTGTCATTGATCTCAACCAAAAATATTCCCGACTGGCTTCATGTAATGCAATTACTTCGGCATGATTTGATGATGTTGCAACAAGTGTTTGTTTTTGAGAACGCCATGATATTGCGGTACCTCCATTTAGGAATACATATCCATTTTGAGATTTAGCTTTATGTGGATCAGATAAATAACCTGCATCTGCATAACCAACCAAATCTTGTTTTGATTCGTTAGAATAAAATAATCCTAAATCAGTAGTTCCTCGAAGGTATCGAAATATGTGTTTGATCCCATTCCAGTGTCTTTTGGTAGGAGCTGAGCTGAACCTTGCCAACAAATTAACTGCAAAAGAAATGTCAGGTCTTGTACAATTTGTAAGATACATAAGAGCTCCAATTGCACTAAGATATGGTACTTCTGGTCCCAGGATATCTTCATGATCTTCACAGGGACGAAATGGATCAGTGTCAACATTAAGTGATCTAACAACCATAGGAGTACTTAATGGTTTTGCCTTGTCCATATTAAAACGTTTTAAAATCTTTTCAGTATATGTTGTTTGATGTACAAGTAAACCATTAGGCATATGTTCAATTTGTAAACCAAGGCAATACTTGGTTTTTTCGAGATCTTTCATTTCAAATTCTTTCTTTAGAAGTTGAATGGCTTCATGGATCTCTTTATTTGTACCTATGATATTAAGATCATCAACATAAACAGCTATGATCACATATCCGGATGCTGTTTTCTTAATGAAAACACATGGGCAAATAAGATTATTGGTATACCCTTTGCTTATCAAGTAATCACTTAATCGTTTATACCACATGCGACCCGATTGTTTCAACCCATATAAAGACCTTTGTAACTTGATTGAGTACATTTCTTTGGGTTTTGCATTGGTTGCTTCTGATACCTTAAATCCTTCAGGTATCTTCATATATATATCACTATCAAGTGATCCATAAAGATAAGCAGTCACAACATCCATGAGATGCATTTCTAAATTTTCAGAAACTGCCAGGCTGATTAAGTATCTAAAAGTAATTGCATCCATAACAGGAGAATAAGTTTCCTCATAATCAATTCCCGGTCTTTGAGAAAAACCTTGAGCTACAAGTCTAGCTTTATACCTTGTAACTTCATTTTTCTCATTTCTTTTTCGCACAAAAACCCATCTATATCCCACAGGTTTCACATCTTTAGGTGTGAGAATGATAGATCCGAAAACTTTTCTTTTATTGAGTGATTCAAATTCAGCTCGTATTGCTCCTTTCCAATGATCCCAATCATGTCTATTTTGACATTCCATGACAGATTTTGGTTCTGGATCATCATCATCATTCATGATGTCATATGCAACATTATATGAAAATATCT
The DNA here is from genome assembly GCF_046630445.1 of Rutidosis leptorrhynchoides. Taxonomy (NCBI): domain Eukaryota; kingdom Viridiplantae; phylum Streptophyta; class Magnoliopsida; order Asterales; family Asteraceae; genus Rutidosis; species Rutidosis leptorrhynchoides. The sequence goes on from NC_092339.1 coordinate 155,296,711, forward strand.
CATCAAGATTTTTCATTTCATTTCGGTTCCATAATATTTTTGAATGTGCGTAATTGATTGAAAATTCCGTATTGACATCATCAATCTCCTCTGCAGAAGGAGTATTGATTTGTAGTTCTTCTTGAACACTTTCTTTTACCTCATTATCAGCTGATTTTCTTTTCAGAGGATTTTTATCTTTGGAACCAATTGGTCTCCCACGTTTCTGGCGTGGCAAAGACTCAAGAATAACATTATTGCCAGTTTTTGGAATTTCAATTCGAGCTGGAGCATTTACTGCTGGTATATATGATTTAGTCACTCTTTTTGTATCTGTAAATGCATCAGGCAATTTATTTGCAAGTTCTTGCATATGCATTATTTTTTGAACTTCGATCTCGCATTCTTTTGTGCGAGGATCAAGATACATTAATTGAGGTTCACACCATGAAACATCATTTTCTTTATTTTTTATTTCTCCCCCTAATCTAGGGAATAATGTTTCATTAAAGTGACAATCAGCAAAACGTGCTGTAAAAACATCACCCGTCATGGGTTCAATATATCTTATTATTGAAGATGTTTCATATCCAACATATATTCCCATCCTTCTTTGAGGACCCATTTTAGTGCGTTGTGGTGGTGCGATAGGGACATAAACCGCACAACCAAATGTTCTAAGGTGGGAAATATTTGGCTGATGACCAAAAGCAAGTTGCAAAGGAGAATATGTATGACTTGCGCTTGGTCTAATGCGAATCAATGATGCAGCATGCAAAATTGCATGGCCCCATACAGATACTGGGAGTTTTGTTCGCATTATCAATGGTCTAGCTATTAGCTGCAATCGTTTAATTAATGACTCAGCTAAACCATTTTGTGTATGCACATGGGCAACGGGATGTTCAACAATAATCCCAATAGACATGCAAAAGTTATTAAATGCTTGACACGTAAACTCACCGGCATTATCTAGTCTCACCCTTTTAATAGTATAATCAGGGAAATGTGCTCTCAATTTAATAATTTGAGCAAGAAATTTTGCAAATGCCATATTTCGACTTGATAATAGACAAACATGAGACCATCTACTAGATGCGTCTATTAGAACCATAAAATATCTAAATGGTCCACATGGTGGATGAATTGGTCCACATATATCACCTTGAATTCTTTCAAGAAACATTGGTGATTCTTTTTCAACCTTAAGAGGTGATGGTCTTATTATCAACTTTCCAAGTGAGCATGATGTACATGGGATAAGTGCATCATGAGGGATCCTTTGATCCGCCAATGGATGTCCATGTGTATTTTGTATTATTCTTTTCATCATTGTTGATCCTGGGTGACCTAATCTCTCATGCCACAAACTGATCATTACAGGATCACATAATTTTTCTTTAACTACCACATTTACTTCAGGTACATTTATATGTGTATAATGTAAACCAGAATGAAGTCTTGGTAGTTTTTCAATTACACGATTCTTATCAGTGATACTTAAATATTTTTCATTTTCTGTTGTCACTGACTGATAATCATATCCATTTTGGTATATGTCAGAGAAACTTAACAAATTTCTCTTTGACATGGGAGAAAATAAGGCATTATTTATCAGAAAATTCGTACCATTTGGTAACATGAATTTTGCCTTTCCCATTCATTTTATTAAGTCCACAGGACCTGATATAGTATGTATAGTTCCTTCCGTTGCTTTCAAGTTTGTGAAATATTTTTTAGATTTGAGTATGGTGTGAGTGGCACCACTGTCTGCAATACAAATATCTCCACCATTTGACTGATTTTTTACTCCAGCAGTATACATCATGAACTTCAAAAAAAAAAATATGAGAAACAAATAATGAGTATATAATTCATCAGTATATTACATTCAAAACATGTTACAAACGATAGCACATAATAAGGAAATATGTAGTAAACTAGATATGGTGTAGATTGAAAATCTACAACCATTTATTTAACGAGAACATATAATAGGATATATATATATATATATATATATATATATATATATATATATATATATATATATATATATATATATATATATATATATATATATATATATATATATATATATATATATATATATATATATATTAGAAATTTATTCATTAAAGTAGTCACAAGTTGGCTCAGTGATTTTTGTATCAAGGTCATCCACAAGATTTGCTTCTTTTCCTTTTCCCTTTAGGGATTCTTGATACCGATTAACAGAATGCTGATTTGTTCGGCAGTTTTTAGACCAGTGGCCAATTTTACCACATAGGTATCAAGAATCTTCAACATTCTTTGAAGAGCCTTCTTCAACATTGTGATTTGTGGGATTGTATGGTGTTTGGATTTTATAATTTTGTGGATTATTATTTCTTTGTCCACGACCACGACCACCACGACCACGACCACCACCACGACCATTACCATAAGGGTGATTTCGAACATAGTTATGATTTTTATTATTGTTATGGTAATTTCCATGATGATGGTTTTGGCCAATATGGCTACGACCTCTTCCACACCCTCGTCCATGTGCATTTCTTCTTTTATTATTATTATTATTGTTAATAGCATTAGCTTCAGGAAATGTTAGCGCACCGGTAGGACGAGATTCTTGATTTTTCATCAGTAATTCTTTATTAACTTCTGCAACTAAGAGATAAGTTTGAAGTTTGGAAAAAGTTTTATAATTCTGCAATCTTAAATTTTCTTGCACAGTTATATTTGCAGAATGCATTGTGGAGAAAGTTTTCTCCATCATATCAGCATCACTTATTTCTTGACCACAGAATTGAAGCTTTGAACGGATCTTGAACATGGCCGAGCTGTATTCACTTACCTTTTTGAAATCTTGGAACCTTAGATTTCTCCATTCTTCCCTCGCAGCTAGAAGTAATATTTCCTTTTGATTATCGAATCTACTCTTGATACTTTCCCATAAAACATGTGGATCTTTGATAGTGAGAAACATATGTTTTAAGGTGGTATCAATATGTTTGCGAATAAAAGCAATTGATTTTAATTTATCTTGATCGGAACAAGTATTATTTTCTTTTAAAGTTTCTAGAATACCCAATGATCCAAGATTTATTTCTACGTCCATAACCCATGATGTGTAGTTTGTTCCCGATACGTCTAAGGCATCAAACTCAAGCTTTGATAAGTTTGACATTTTCTATTTTCAGAAAGATGAACAACATAAATCATAATCATAATCATAATCATAATATTTTTTTTTTCGTAGATAAATAACAACATGCAATTAGAATTAGTTTAGATTCATAAGTAGTAAACAAAGGAATAATGGTATGATTACAAATAATAAAATCATAAGGGAATATAGGTTCATATTATATTATATTATTAATGATATTATTATAATATATATTAAGTTATAATATATATTATTATAATATATTTTTCTTATTTTAACCTTTAAGATTTACTTTTAATAAAAATACAAACTACTTTTCTTATTTTAACTTTTAAGATTTACTTTTAATAAAAATACAAACTACTTTTTTTTTATTTTAACTTTTAAGATTTACTTTTAATAAAAATACAAACTATTTTTTCTATTTTAACTTTTTAAGATTTACTTTTAATAAAAATACAAACTACTTTTTTTTTATTTTAACTTTTAAGATTTACTTTTAATAAAAATACAAACTACTTTTTCTATTTTAACTTTTAAGATTATAAATTTAAGAATAAACATTAGTATGCATGAAATAAATAATGATTAATTGCATAAGTAATCATAAATGTTAGATAACATATAAAGACCCCATCGTATTCGTATTGATCGGAATTAATCTCGACCCATGGTACCGTGTTGTCAAATGACGTGTTGCGTACATAAAGTACCGTGTTGTCAAATGACGTGTTGCGTACAATCATGAGGTCTTATTAACATAAATATAAATGTTAGTGAAGTTAATAAGAGTTAGATTACAGAAAATATAATTCAGGTGGTATAACCGACCATATATAACTTAAATAACATAAATATAAATGTTAGTGAAGTTAATAAGAGTTAGATTACAGAAAATATAATTCAGGTGGTATAACCGACCATATATAACTTAAATAACATAAATATAAATGTTAGTGAACATAACTGTAAATGTTAGTATACATAAATAAATGTTAGATAACATAAATGTAAATGTTAGTATACATAAATAAATGTTAGATAACATAAATGTAAATGTTAGTATACATAAATAAATGTTAGATAACATAAATGTAAATTAGGCGACAGTGTCGACCATATATCATTTAGGTGGTATAACCGACCATATATTAGTTAGGTGGCAGAGCCAACCATATTTAGTATAAATGTTGAGATAATCGTGCTGATAACGTGTTATAATTCAGTAGGCTTATAACTACCTTTAGTGGTTCTTGACTGTAGAAGGTATATAGAGATAGAGATACTGTAAAACGGAGAAAACAAAGGTTGAACAAAAGGTATGAGTAATTGGTTTTTTATTTATAGAAAAATGTACAATGAGAGTTTGGTGGCATTTGGAATCTAGAGAGAGAGAGTGTTTTTGTTAACCAAAAAATACATACAATAAACTCTAACTCAACACACCTATTTATACTCAAAAAAAATATACTATGCAATATCTATAATAATAATAAAATTATCATCCAATTATTACTTTTCTAACAAATAACAGCTACTTCGTTGGAATAAATCTAATTATTACAATATTACCCCCATATTATTATTTTACAAAGTTTTTTTTTTATAGCAAAAAAACGATAACATTCAAACGGATCCGAAGATCAAACAAGTACAAACCGATACAAAAGAAGACCAAAACGAACCCTAACCAAGCTAAACGAACCTAAACAAACGGTGTCACCAACAGAGTGAAGATACATTTACCTAGGCTACAGAGCAAAATTATAACTATAACGGAATCTAAAGTACCGGCAATACTAAACAAAATAGCAAACAAAAGTAAACCGCAACAGTTATCGGGAGAATGCCAATCACCGCCACAACAAGAACCAACATAGAACCTGATCAATGCTAGCCAACACAAGCCGCCTCAAAAAGAGAATATGTTTGCAAAATACCAATCCTACCCAAGAAGTAGAAACCAGATCTCTAACAGGGAGATCGTCGTCTGGCACAACTCCGAAGGTACAACCTCAAAAAAGAGATCCAAGCAAGGTAACCACGGCTGCAACACTACCACCCTCAACCAAAACCCGCCTACCACCACCGCTCACTGCCCTCCATTAACAACGAAAGTCCACACCAACGGGGTAATGGATCCCTTCAAGTCAGATCTACTACCACCAGCCACCATCACTGACCTCCACCAACAGGGCGGAGATACACCGACAAGCCGCCAACGATTAAGACTCCAACTAGACACCGTACCACCCGGTGGCCACCACCAACAGGGTGGCACACCACCGGGCACCACAGATCTGGCAAGGGCAAGAGTAAACTCCAACGGAAGCAGCAGCAGAAAACCCGACCTAAACCACAAACACCGGGGACCACCACTAACGGGGTGGTTCTCCACCGAAAATCACCGTCAAAGTCAAGTCTAACGAGAGAAAGTAACATGTAAATACTGCGAGAAAACACCGGTAAATACTGCGAGAAAACAAAGAGAAAAGAATGGAAAGAGAAAAGCTACCAGTTTATTTTTGTTGAATAATCACATGGCCTTGGCACCTATTATTTCACTGTCCAAACACTGTTAAATACACGCAACTCATTTTCATTTCCTTTCTTCTACACATCTTTTCTTCCATTAATTCCCGCCTTAATTTGGGCTTCTTTTATTCTGTCATTTTCTTTTGTTGATTTTTAGGGCTTTTGATTAGCTTCCAATTCTCGCCTTATGTCTACTTAATTCTCTTTTTATTGCGTTTTCTTAGAGTAAATTTGGGGTCATTCAAAATAAATATCTCCCCGGAGTCCATTGATTCCGGTCACATCCAGTCACCAGCAGCTAAACTTATTTTCTCCAGTCGACAAGATATATTATATATTTATTTATAATTATTATTTATTTAAGTCAATTGAAGCCTAATTAGATACTATAATAAATATATTTATTTAAGTCTTACCATTTTCCTCGTCCTTAAATTACCCATTATTGATCCAATCAGATCAATCAAATATATTTCCATTTTTTTTCTCTCTCTAAAATCAATTTCTATTGTCTCTAAAAAAAATGGTTTTATCAGATAAAAAATCATCAAACCTTGAATGCTTTCTGGAATCCACAACTCCTATTGTTCCTTCTCAATTTCTCTCAAAGGTATGTTTCTCTCTGTTTAATCAATCAATTTCAATTTCTTGAATTAAAGCAAAGTTATAACATTTTAATTAATTTAAAATACCTGGTATTGTAGAGTGAGATGATGAACTTGAACAGACTATGGTATCCATGGGAAAAAGAGAATGTGGAATACTTTACATTAAGTGATGTTTGGAATTGTTTTGATGAATGGAGTGCTTACGGCGCCGGAGTTCCGATCACCGCCGCCGCCGACGGTGATGATGATGATGATGATGAAACTATTATTCAGTATTATGTTCCTTATCTATCTGCCATTCAAATCTTTACTAGCAATTCTTCCTTCAACTATTTAAGGTAACTAGTTTTATAAGTACTTTTATTTTCCATTTAATCTTTTAGTCAATTCAATTATATTTGTTTTAATTTACAACAAGGTCCACATGGCAATTCATTAAAAAAATCATCCCAATCACAAGCGTACATGTTATTAGGTGGTGTATAGCTTACTTTATATCCTAACATTTAATAACTTAGTGAAATAGTTATTAAAAAATGCTAGCTCATTTTTTAAACCTTACGAGATTATTAATAAAGTCAGCTTAGATGATGCGTTTAAGCAGCAAGAAATGAGCTCCTTCACCTTTTGAATTTTTTTAAAGGGTTTATTCGCTAAACAACTTATAGTAGCTTTTAGGAGATTAAGGTCTTTGGTTAATTTTTGTTTTTTTTAAAAGTCAATTAGCTCGTAAATTGTTGTTTATTCTAATATTAGATTTGACCCCTAGTAGTAGTATATATGTCATTTGTGAAACCAAAACAGCTATACCTCTAGCTCTGCTTGTTTTTGACAAATACTTACAACATAATAAGGTATAATTAATTTTAATATAGGTTCTGAAAACTCCCGCTAAGCTACGAGCTAGTTTTACCAAATACACTCGCAGTGTAATTTTGACCATGTAGACTTTTGATGATACTAGGTGGAATTGGATCTTTTATGTAAATGTAATACTATATAATTATATATAACTCCATACGACATTTCAGTCATATAAAAATATTGTTGATTTCTATTTTTACAGGGAAGAAACGGATACTGAAACGAGGGATTCGTATAGTGATACGCTTAGTGATGAGAGTGAGTGTGAGAAGGTGTCAAAATGGGACGGATGTTCATCAGATGAAGGTGTGTTTGATCAAGAGACACCATTTCACCCAAACGATCTATTGGGTCACCTTTACTTTCAATACTTTGATAGATCAACTCCTTACGGACGAGTTCCTCTTGTTGATAAGGTAATTAATTAAATAATATAATAAAATTGAAATAGTGTACGTGTTATTTTCACTACAGGTCTAGTAATTGTAGTTGTAGTTGTAGTTTTATATATAAGAAGGCAAGTTGTCATCCTACAAGTTACCATTTTAAGTCGTTTTATTTGTAAACATGGTTTTTTTTTTATAGTATTTGTTTATAAATTATAAATCGTCGCTAACCAAAGACGCAACCGAATTATGTACATCTACAAACAACTTGTGTGTGGGTAACGAATAACGATCTCCATGAGCATTGATTGTGTGGGAATTTTTTTTTTTTTTTTTTACGTTTTCAACATGCATTCTTGATTGTTATGCACATATGAACAATGCGCACATTATGTTTTTATAAGTCTACCTATGCATTCAAATTTCAGTACTTTTTCAACAAAATTGTAGGAAATATATATTATATGAGAAATTAAAGAATCTATATATAAGCGGTGATAGTAATACTATCTAGTTTAGGAAGGTATTTTGTTATGATAAACGACATAAGTTGATAAAATAAGAACAAATGCTGTTACGTTATCAAAATGAATAAGTATGCTTAATCAATATTTCTTTGTTTTCTTGTCTAATGTCTAATTTGTTTAGTTTAAGCAAAGTGACTATTTTGCCCTGTAATGCAAAACGCCAATCCTTTCTACCGCACACGTTTTTGTTTTGACATGGTCAGTTGTTGGTTGCTTGTAGGGTATGTTAAAGTTTCCGCGTGAAATATGCTGACATGGCTGATATTATCAAACAGCCCCTCATAATATCCCAATCATGTCATTTTACCCCTATACTTTGTCCAATTTACTTTTTTATCTTATTATTGTGTTTTCTTTCTACAGGTATGCACCTTGTCTAAAAAGTTCCCAGGGCTAATGTCGTTAAGAAGTGTCGATCTTTCGCCAGCTACTTGGATGGCAGTTGCTTGGTATGTATCTTGTAATTTCCAAAATTAAACATGATATTTAATGTTGACTATAGTCAATAACGACGAATTGTCCATTTATTGTTGGTGTAAAACATGATTTAGGTATCCGATATATCACATTCCAATGGGAAGGACGATAAAAGACTTGTCTACATGTTTCTTGACGTACCATACACTCTCGTCGTCATTTCAAGGTACACACAATGTTATTTTCGTATTTTGTTTTGTTTACTTTCATATAATTATTTCTTAAATGGCGCTTAAATACAAAATACTTTTTTTATATTGCATATAGATATGGATATTGAAAACGACGAAAATGGATACTCAAAGACAAAGAGAAAAGAAGAAGGAATCCGTCTTTCGCCATTTGGATTGGCCACTTACAAAATGCAAGGGGACATTTGGGTCTCGAGTAGGAATACAAAGGACCAAGAGAAACTAGTTTCACTTTTAAGGGTTGCCGATTCTTGGTTGAGACAATTAGGTGTTCAACACCATGATTTCAACTACTTTACGGGCAATCGTCGTGGTTGAGAACTAACTACATTTGACATGTAAAAAATGGAAACATGCTCAAACCCATAAGTTAGTGTGGGTTTGGTTTTCAAACCCATTTAGGAGGGAAGTTATGTTTAGATTGTACATGGTTTTGGCTCAGTGTGTTGACTTTATTTTGTATTGCTTGTGTTGCTTATTAGGTCAACTCCACCTTGTGTGGTTTATATGATACATCTTTTAGTTGTATGAGAAGTACTTATCTATGAAATGTGTACATGAGGAATTTAATGAATGGGATAGAAAAAACTTTATTAGTACCTATTGGTACCTCTGTATGAAAGTGATATTTTCACACTAAATATTTATAATATTTATAGATTCACAATTATTTTACACTATTTCCCAAAATATCTGTGTAACTATCGTTTTTATTAGTTTTATGTACTGTTACTAATATTATTAAATGAGTATGTTTTTGGTATCTTTGGTTTTGGATGTATGCATGCTTGCTTGGTTGTTTGTACGTATGCACGTAGGTTCTTGTATGTTTGTATGTATGTATGCATGCATGTAGGTTTTGTAATGAAGGTGTGATGCAGTTACACACGTTTTTGTATGTGAGTTTGTTTTTTATGTATGTATATTTGTAGGTAGGTATGTATGTATGCTTGTTTTTTACTTGTCTGCAGGTGTGGTATATTCACTCATGTATGTATGTTTTGCTAATAGGTTTATGTAGGACTGGGTGTTTATGCTATGTATGTATGGTTGTATGTGTGGCTTTATGCATGTATGTATGTACGTAGGTATGTTTCATACTTGTACGTAGGTATGTCTCATGTATATACGTAGGTATGTCTGGTGTGTATGTAGGTTTAGGTATGTGTGTATGTATGTACGTATGTATGCATGTATGTATGATCAAGTGATTCGCATCGCTCGGTGCATCTTGGGACCATTATGGCTGAGGACGACTTCCCTGGCTCTAGAGCTTGGTTGGTTCCTTTTAGTTGGGTGGTTTCGGGGGTGTCTACCGTAAAGGTGCATGAGTGGTTTTTGGTTTGCTAAGGGTGGTTGGCTCTTTGCTTGCGCAACAACTTCCACCCGGCATGCCCTCGAGTTGCTGTCCACAAGGTCTTTTGGCTCTATTTATTGAGGCAACGACAAGCGTCGTTTTAGTGGCGTCTTGACTGCCGCTCAGAGCCTAAATTGATTCTTAGGCATGCTTTAAACCCCATGAAAATCTGATTCTACCATTTTCATTGCGTCCCCCCTATATTTTATTATTATTATTATTATTATGATTATTATTATTATTATTATTATTATTATTATTATTATTATTATTATTATTATTATTATTTTTTATTTATCTTTGTATGTTTTAATTTATTTTTTAATTTCTATTTTCTAGTTTTAAATAAAAAAAAAAAAAGAGTCTTTTTTTAGCCGGAGGTCCTCACGGAAGCAATCTCTCTACCCTGGAGTAGAGAGGGGGATGAATTTCCTTTACCGTGGGTGGAGAATTCTCTCGACTCGTGGTAACAGAAACGACTTCTCTTCTAGTTTAGGGTAGAGGAAGGATTGTCTACACCTTACCTCCCCCATACCTCGCAGGCGCGGGATTGGGTATTGTTGTTGTTGTTGTGGTGTATAAAAAAAAATTCAGAGGTACCAACGTGTTTTGGCGCGAGTAGTACCTGTTACTAGAGAAGTAAGGCTTCCACAGCTCTTTGCAAATTCGAGTGTGAGTTCGGTCTTATTCGAGT